>NW_022196841.1:171763-278856 GCF_008641045.1 Pistacia vera
GTTTTATGTTTGAATATATGATAATTTTATGTAATTGGTATGCAAGGAAGTAAACCAATTTATATCTCAACAATACGATCTCTCATTATCCCTCAATTAGAAAGAAGAAATTATGATACCAAATTCTTTGTTGTTCTCTACTTCTCTTAAACTAATAACTTATCTATCATCATTGGTTGAATAAAAGACCAGTCATTATACATGAATTAAAACAAAAATTTGCGTCGCGGGGTATAACTGAAACCACGTTTTCCCATGTTAAAATGTGCAAGTAGTTGGATTTTGTCGAAGATAATTGTAAAAGTTTATCTGAAATTTGATAGGGCTTTAAGGCACACCACCCTTCACTTTTGGGAAAGGCCAAATCTCTGACTCTTTCTACGCACCGCATTCACGTGACTTGTTTACCTCGACTGTTGGGTCAAACTTCCCAACTCAGCTCCACCAACTAGTAAACATCAACTTGGATACTCAATTCAATCAAGAGTCAAGTCAGCACTAATTGGAAAGCAATTACAGTCACACAAACATCAACATGCCTTCTCATTTTAAAATTTTGATGTCGCATTGAGTTTTGCAACCCCCTCCATTTTAATTATCTTGTTAGATGATCGTGTTCATCATAAGTGCCAGCGTGATTATGTCAATTATTATTAAGGTTTAATTTGTTTAACAAAATTAAGTCTGTTTGATTTGGTTTGTTTATGGGTTTAAATAGTTTATTTAAAATTATGATGCGTTTGGTTAAGATAATATTATATTACTATAAATGTTATATTAATGAAATAAAATATTATTATGAATGTTTAATAAATGTGTTTAGTTAGGTTATAATAAATTGATAGATATATTATATTAATATGTTTAGTTTGAGATAAATTGTTGAGTATGTTATATAAATTACTAAATTGTCTTCATTTTAAAATATTAATATAATATTAATTTTTGAATCATTCTTTTAACCCTATACGTTTGAAATTTTGTTAAAACACTCTAGCCATATAAAATTTTAATATGTAACAAAATCACCCCCACCACCTAAGGGATTGCCTGCCGCTGGCCACCACCTTCAACAGTCGTTGTAACGGTGCACTACCAGCCAATCGTGCGCTACGACCACAACTTTGGCTGTAAAACAACCAGATCTGGCAATTTCCACAGTTGGCCAAATCCAGTAGCCGTGCACCCTTCTAGTGACTTCTAGTGGCAACTAGCAGTCCCTTGGCTAGCATTAATATGTGGCTTTTTGTATTCACACTTTCATTCATTTTTTGTCACATCATTTTGTATAACAATATTTGTATGTACATCTAGTATTATTATTAAAAAAAATTAAATTTTTTTGTTGCAAATAAAAAATATTTATAGTTTTAGATAAGCTATTTTATGCTTATGGGAGGAACTCAAATTTTTATCAACGAAATAAGCTCATTTAAAGTGTTAAAAAATCAAATATATCTCTATTATATTTTATAAATTTGTTTGGATTTATTCTTATATGTTAAACCCCTTTTAGTAAACTAATCTTAGAAAACTCTTTTATTTTTTCCTAACCCACAAAATTATCAAAAACTCTACTCTAATAAACTATTTTTCTATAAACTCTACCTGAATAAATTGTATCAAACTAACCCTAAATCTATAATTACAATAAACAAATTGGAAAAAGTTTTATATTTGAATAATTGGTTCGTCATGTTAAGATGTATAATATGACTTTAATCAGTAGCGGATCCAGGAATTTCTTTTAGGGTGGACCAAAATAAAAATTTATTATACATTACTATTTTTGTCCATTAATATTTTTATTAGGGTGGACCAAAATATATAAATTTACATATTAATATTAAAAGAAAAAATTTGAGGGTGGGCCAAAAGTGGCTAGATCCACCACTGACTTTAATGTTTTCTTATCAACATTTTCTGTATGAATTGTTTAAGATAACCACATGTTAATTCTCTGAATGATATATCAAAATCTGACTCACCAAAATTCCCTACATCCTTATTTGTATGATAAAATATTCCTTGCGCATCTTATAAGCACCAAAATTTCATTTTAGGGTTTTCTTATGGTCATAATTTCAAGTATATATTTATCTACAAAATAATGCATATGCTAGTTGTCCCAAAACGGGATTACTTGTTTCTATTAGAACCACTCATTTGGCTTACTTCTTCAACAAACATGTCAATTCGCGCGATGTGGAAATAGTTTCAAGTTCACACAAATTCCTTTATTCCAAATAGAGCATATAAGATAAGACATGGGAATTTATTTTTGTTGTATAATTTGAGCATTAGCATGTTATTATTATGAATTGATAATGATAAATTTTCTCAACACCTGTCAATATGAATGAAAGCTCTAGAAGAGATTTTGTTCTTGGAATCATATATAAGGAGTAACTTACTGAAGGAAACTGCTCAGTAATTTAAGAATCTTTTTCTTCTTCTTTTCTGTATTTAGTTATTTACAACTAATGAAGAGATTATGATAAAGATCATTAAAGTGATAATCCGTGTGGAATTGATTTGAGAAGTGGAAATCCACCTAATTATGGAATAAATTTAGAAAAGTTATTCATGATTTAATACCAGAAAACTTGTAAATAAGAACTCCATTATCATATTTGGATAAACACAACTCCAAATAAGTTAGAATAGTTTTCGAATATTGATTCAATTAGAATAAGTTATAATTTCAAGAATTTAGAAATTTGATCTGAAAATGATGATAGACAAATCCTTAACGTTAGGTGAATAAAGCTTTCAACTCTCTCAACAGTACACAACACGAAATAAGACAAAATAATCTCCCTATGTTAATAATCCCTGTGCTATGTGACAATACAACAAACAAATTTTATCAAATTTCAAATAAAATTTACTCCACATAAAATCAAATACGCCCACCCAACCCAAAGCAGCACGCATCAGGAGGAGAGAATTGTTGGGGCACATGAGATAAGGGTCCCACGACAGTTCATGCATTGTATCCTCTAATTATTCAACACGTGTAAGTTCCACGTCAGAATTCCCGAGAATTTCGTTACGTGTTCGTCTTTGCCACATCAGATATACATCTGTACAGAGTATCCTGACTAATAAGTTTTGGCTTGGGTCGGTGAATTTTTTACTTTTTAATTCTCAGTAGTCAGTAATCACTGGATGTGGGGCCTTTAACACGTCAGTTTGATTGTGATCAATCTTCAGAGCCACGTTCGCTTTCACGTGAATTAATGAATGAATATTGAATTCTCGCCAACTTTTGTTTTTCAAATACAATAATTAGAGAATTTTAATAAACAAAATTCTATGAAGGAGAAGGTTTGGCTATTTTAACATCAATTTTTTACAAAATTCCTCAACATAAATCCTGATTTATTCATTAAAGATAGAGTAAACGACATATTTCCACCTAAGGTTTGACGAATCTACAAATTTTCACAATTAGTTTTATAAATTTTATATTTTCATCATTAAATTAACAATATTATGGTCTGAAACAGTATAAAATGTGTTATTATCAAACTGCCCTTTTAACTTTTACTTTGGATTGTGATGGTTAAATATTAGAAACCTTCATGAAAAAATGGAAGCTTGTCTATTGCACCCTTACGAGCTGGGCAAACCCTAACCACCATAATCGACACCATAGATCAGCTAAAGCCACGGCAACAACGATGCGAAGGAGACTAGGAGTCAGCACCCCTCACCCTCACCATTAAATTAAACCATTTTCTATTAATTTAAGGATGAGAATTTGAAATTTATGAAACTAGGGGCGAGAACTACAGATTCGCCAAACCTTGGGTGGAAACTTGTCATTTACTCTTAAAGAAAATGAAACATCAAATATAGACGGTCGAACTAATACTAGATAGCTTGATAGTAAAAGAGTAAAATAAAATTTTATAAGCTCTTGAATTCGAGTTCTTTAAACATTAATAAAGATGATTATTAATTTTCTTACCTAATCAATAGCTTTAAGATTCCAAAAAATTAATTGGAGTACATGTAAAGTGATGTGAACTTTTACTGATAAAAAATAATATATATGCGGCAGAATTGTTGATTTATGAGACCTGGGGCGGAGCTAGCAAGGGACATGTGGGGGCAGATTGATGCAAAAAGGATTATATAACTAAAGAGTGTTGTCTATAAACTTGTAAAAAGTTGTAAGTATAAGTGAAACTGGGGATTGTCAAAATGTCAAATAGAGAAGGCGGAGTTGTTGATTGACGAGCCACTGATAAGAAGGCAATTAGTCAAAAACAATGTTTGTTTGTCATAATATTAATTAGGATTCTTGCAAAACAATTATTGTCATTTAATACTTTCATGATTAATAATTGATGGCTTGATATTTGTATCACGAGTCACGACTTTTATTTTTTTAATGCATTACAGCTGCAGCAAGCATTGCTCATACATCATCTGTTGAAACCAATAAAGGAATTATTAATTAGTCAACTTACCAAATTGACACTTGAGAAAATAAAACTACGCAACCTAATTATAATAACACATGTTACTTATAATGCCCACTAACCTAAATCCATCAAACTTTATTAGGAAAATAATTTAAATAAGGGCATCAAAATCCTTGATGTTAAACCTCTAATTAAGAATTTATATTATTTATAATTACAAATGACTTTACAATAACACAAGTCTTTTACTATTATAGTTCCATATCATAAAAAGGGATTGATGATGAAATTACAACTAATATTAACAATTGGCCTAAAAAATATCATTTAACTCTTTTTTTTTTTTCTTTTTTGGTGATTTGAGTGTCTAAATGAGTTTGTGCGCACTTTAACTAATCCCCAAAGGCCTTTAAGTGAACAATTAGATAAATCTCCTCAATGATCACCTTTATTAGTGTTTAGGAGGACAAACCTATTTGTTGAGTCCGTTTCTCTTTTATCATCAGATCATCGAGTGATGGTTAACCCTCTATTTGTTTGTGGTCTTATATAAATACTCTTTTACGTTGAGAAAATACCATCGTTATAAAAGATATAATAAAATAAATTATATCGAGATTTTAATATTATTGTATAAAATCATATTTTATTGTAGTTTGGGTTTCATTCAGGGTACTTTATTCATACATATACATATTTCTTCACAAAGGAATATGTTCCGCACTTTAAAAAATGGTTGATCAAAGGTTTGATATTCTAACAAATTAATAACTTTAAATGAGCTATCTAAATTAATTAATTTAATGTACGTATTTATTCTTTTTTTTTTTTTTCCTCAGTACTATATTAGGTCCATGTAAGAGCTAAAGAGAACGTTGGTGAGATCTCTACAAATGGCAGCCAAATATCAACTTTTGCACTGCTTCTGAAAGCAATTCAAAAGTTTTGTTTGTATGATTGTCATTATTTAAAATAATTATAAATAGTCTTATTGAACCTATGAATGAGACAACCTATACTTTGCCTTCTAATTAAAACTATCTCATCATCATTAACTATTTTTTTCCTCCCGTTCTCCATTATACACATGCCAAGTGTTGATGCTTGGAAGATTGTTAATGTGTAACAAAAGGACACCGTGGCAGCTTATGACTTTATTTAAAATAATAATTGACCTTTAATTATGATTAAAACTCCACTAATTGACGCAACAAAACTTTGTCGGAGTTGATTAAAGCAGGTGGTGGGCGAGACAGCGATTTGTAGATATTAAAATATTAATCAATATATTCCCATTAAGTTTATTAATTAATCTTAAGACACTGGTTAATTTATATACCTTTGTCCCTTTCATTATTTAAAACATTTGGTCTTGGCACCACTTTGAATGGTTAGATTTTTTAGTTGACTACTTTTTTGCATCAAGCTTTGTGGGTTCTTTGAACACCATCCCCTCGCAAACAATAAAATTAGTTTAATTAGTCTTATAAATGATTCTTCAGGGTGATAATTTCATTATAAAGAAACTAAAAAACCATTAAACTTGTCAATCGAATAATGAGCACTTATTTCTAATGTATGGATTGGCTACGGCTACAATTTTATTTATTAAAGTTATCAAATGGATGAGGGTTTGAATAACTTTATGCACCATTATGGTCAAAATAAAATTAATTGCTCAGTTTGGATTGACCAGAGAATATTTTTCTAACAATCTTATACAAAACTTATATAAAAACATTTTGATTTTAATACAATGGGTTATATTAGTTCAAATTTTCTAGTTTGTACAATAATATTGTTTAATACATTTGTATACATTAGCCAATTAAAACTTGTTTTATCTTATTGAAGGATTGAGCTTTACGCATTTGGAGTTAGATTTTTGGAGTCACAATCTATTGGTAGATATGGCGTATATTTCTCTTAACTTTGACGGATTGTCTACTTACAGTAACTCATTTGGGGGTCCCTTCACAGTACATCAAATATCTATTTAGGTTTAAAACTAGTTTACTAAAATTTGGACATAAGTCGAGTTAGATTCGGGTAAGTCTAAATGAGACTAGGTTTCTATTATATATGTATTTTATATAATAGTGAAAAACGTAAGGTGAGAATAGAAAGTGAGAGTAAATTATCACTGTAATTGTTATAGAATTTTGATACTCAATAAAATTTTTTATTTGAATACTAGACATAATTTCTTATTTAGAACAAATTAGAGTAAATTATTATTTTTTATCTTTATTTTATATTTTATTTGATCCCCCGTTCTAAATTTCAACATTTAAAAAAATAAATAATATCACATCAATATTAATGTTAGATGATTATATTATCATGGAGTGTAAAAAGAATTTTCCTCTTAGTTATCATTTCGAATATACGTGGCATGTCATAATAGGTTGCATATTAAATTTACCTACACACTCAAATATATTTCACAAATATCGGTTGAATTTACGTCGGAAAATGGATGGGTTGGTATTTTCAATTTTGGGGATGGCGATGGATGATGATGAAGTGGTATTCCATATGAAGCGGAGCATCCGAGTTTCCATGCAAGACGGAAGCGCACAATTACAGCCTCTTCTGGGGACCATCAACCATGCTACTTTACATTAGCAAAATCCCATTTTGTTTTTATTAGACGCCAAATTTGGCTGAGACTGATCCTTGTCATCACTCCTCTCATCCTTCGACACCTGTCCCACAGTTTCATTAGTGGCCCTAACATGCTACCTAAATTTGTGTTTATGCGGTGGGTATCTCTATCACCTTTAACCACTGACTCTCCCACACGTGGGTGGCCCACAACTCACATCTGAGGTAATGATCCACTACCGTAGGAATAACATCTCGTTCATACCTTATGTTGGTTTAGCCTTGCGTATGTGCTCCACGTGTCAAAGGCTCGACTGTGGCCTATAGAATTTGATTGGATAGAATTGGAAGTTGACAGTAAGCTAGGCATAGGAATTAAAACCATTTCCCCCTTCAAGTTTAACCAAATATTGTTTAACCCACAGGTTCTAGAAAATAACTACTAGTCTCCTACTGGTATAGTAAAACATTTCTATAGTCATAATAGTGGGACTAACCAATCTTATTATTATGATGAGATTATAACTTAATAAAAGTGTAGTTACAAAAAATTATTTATAATTCATGTTTTAATAGGATAGTATTAGGATTTCAATTCATGTTTTAATAATATTAAGATTTCAATTCAGCGCTTCGATTACCTACTTTTGAAATAAATAGAAGATCGTGTGTTAGAACCAGCAAAGATAAGTGTCATTGATGAAATTGTAAATATAATTGGTGCATGATCAAATTGATGTAAAGCCACAAACTATTGTCAATTGTTTTAAGTATTACAAAATTAGGACCCCCGATGTCGATGAATTGCAAGTTACAAATGAAGTGGATGGAGAGAATCAAAGAGTCATTGTAAAATTGAGTAATCAGATTCAACAACTTCATTACACTAATTGAATGAATATTAATGTCTTTCTCAATCATTCAAATGGGCAACAAGTCATGTATGTTTTAATAGAAGAAGAAATCATTACTACAATTAGGCACGAAGATAAAGGAAATAATCATGAGAATGATATTATGGAAATACAAAAAGTTTCGTGCCAAGAAGCTATAAACATACTTGAAAAGCTAGAAATATTTTGGTTTCAACAAGATGTTCATGCTAACAAGTAATGTACCCGCAAGTTAAAAGATGTGATAACAACTCTGAAGCATAATTCATTAACACAAACAATTTAGATAAATATTTTATTTTATTTTAAACCTTAAATGTAACATAGCATTTTTTTTTTTTGCAATATACAGATGATTATTACTATGTGAAGGCAACTTTTCTTAAGACGGGAATTAGAAAAATTATAACTTATTACAATATAAAATTTATTCTTATTTATAACTATCCTAAATTAGGAATATAATTTTTTATGATTATGTAGAGTTTATTTCTATATAAAGTATCACTATAGAGAGGTTTTACCATACCTATAATAAGTGGCATTCCCCAATTTTGCTGACATGTTCTAACCCAAAATATTGAGAAAAAGACTAAATTATCTTTTTGTTTCTATATAAAACTAGGTTTAAAACCCAAGCATTGCGCTTGTATGTTTATAGAATTTTATTTTAATTATTGTTGTTTTTTGTGTGGTAAATTTTATTTAGTAAATAAGTTTGTCGATAATTTATTACTTTTATGAATTGTATTGAATTTAATGTGATAGTATTTATGTAAATATAAATGGTTTGTATTGAATCCAAAATGTGTGTAGTAATAAAATGAATAGTTTGGCAACAAGTCTACAGTTATCCAAATTCATCATATAATATATCAAATTAAATATTTGTTTGTTTAGTTTCTAAAGATTCAAACCGCTCATCAATTGGATTTTTATCGAGCAAGTTATGACCAATTTACTACTGACTATTCAGTGGAATTGAGAAACAGAGGAAACCAAAATGTATGTGATGATAAAATGAATGGTTCGGTAGTGGGTATACAGTTATCCAAATTCCATGTATAATATATCAAATTAAAGTTTTGTCTGTCTAGTTTCCAAAGATTCAAACCTCTCATCAATTAGATTTTTATTGTGCAAGTTATAGTCAATTTACTACTTATTGTTTAGTGAAAACCGAGAAACAAGGAAAACCAAAATGTGTGTGATGATAAAATAAATGGTTCAGCAGAGAGTCTATTGTTATCTAAATTTAGTGTATAATATATCAAATTAAATAATTGTCTGTCTAGTTTCCATATATTCAAATCTCTCATCAATTGAATATTTATTGAGCAAGGTATGACCCATTTATTACTGACCGTTCAATAGAAACCGAGAAACAGGAGAAATCGAAATGTGTGTGATGATAAAATGAATAGTTTAGAAGTGGGTATACCGGTATTCAAATTCAATGTATAATATATCAAATTAAATCTTTGTCTATCTAGTTTCTAAAGATTCAAACCGCTTATCAGTTGAATTTTTATTGAACAAGTTATGACCAATTTACTATTGACTGCTTAGTGGAAACTGAGAAACAGGGGAAACCGAAATGTGTGTGATGATAAAAATTAAACATTGTTCAACATATTTTTTGAATAGGCAATAATAATTTAAAAGGTGGATTTTTTAAAGATAATAACAATGGTTCGACATATTATAATGGTTCTGAATAATATAAACCGATAGGCACATTACAATGGTTTGACAATTCTTTGAATAGGCAATAGTAATTTTAATAGGCATATTATTTCAATTAAATATTGTTAAGTATATTTTTTGCATTGGCAATAGTAATTTAAATAGTGGGTTTTTTTTAAAGATAATAACAATGGTTCCATCTTTTTTTTCAAGGATAATAATAATGGTTCGGCATTATTACAAATGGTTTTTTAAAGTTACATAGTTTGACATCAAACATTAGTTGATAATTGTGAAACAAATAGAATTGATTATATTATGCAAAAACCTCTTTTCATGATATATGCATGTAACATAAAAAAATATCAACAAAAAGAGATAGAACAAATACAATTAAAATTACATATTAATATTTGTTTTCCTTTCTCATCACAAAAATTGAACTCGTTTTTATGGCAAAAATCCTCACCTGTTCATCCTGAAATGGTCGAATGATACCAATCCTCGCAGGTCAATCATCATCACTTGATTTTCCTGAAATAGATGAAAATGAAGATGGAAAAGATGGAGACAATAATTAAAGGTCAATTCCATTGAAAAATGAAAAATTATAAACTAAACAACGAAATACAATTATATATTACGCAGCAACATAAAAAAACTATATAAAAAAAAAAAAAAAGGGCACAACTAAGATTAAATATCAAGCATCAGTTGATATAATACAATATTGAAAAGAGTTTAGGACAATACATTACCTTCAATAGGACATAAATTGCAACTATGAGAACAAATTTTATGTTTCCACCAATAGTATATACCTACATCAAGTCACAATAAAAAATATCAACAATAAACTGGCAAAAGTAAAAGAAAACAATTATCTAACAATTTAATATTGACTGCCTCTCTTTCTTCTGATTAATCATGTACCAAACTTTTAATATATCTATATTAATAATACTACGGACATCGGGACTGTACACCAAATTTTTACACCGAATTATGTGTCATCCCACTCAGACCAACCACATATCACTTTAACAAATATTTTGTGAGTGAACGACCATTCATCAACTATGGACGATCGTTCACTATTATTGGATAGACGTCCATCAAAGGTGGACGTCCATCAAAGGTGGACGTCCGTCCATATTATATGGATGAGAGTCCATTTACTATGGGCGAGTGTCCACTTATAATGGACGCTCGTCCATAGTTTAAATTTAAAAAATTTGAAAACAAAAATCATGGACTCTCGTCCATATTCAATGGACAGGCGAACATCTTTAATAGACACCCGTCCAAATAATAAATTAAAAACAAAATTAATGGACGCCCGTTTAAATGTTAGGGACGGACATCCCTTAATAATGGACGGACGTTCACAGTTATTGGACAGGCAACTTTAAATTTAAAAAAAAAATTATGCTCAACTTAATGGATGCCTGTTCAAATTTTTTGAAGGGGTGTCCCTTAAATAATGGGCTGATCAAATTCTACCACTGTGAGAAGGATTTAGTCAATCATGAATGCATCTACATGAAAGGAATAAATGAAACATGACAACTGCTCATTAGTTAAGTAGTGTTATAAGATAGATGACAATCTAACATTTGGGAGTCAAGAGATGTTAGAAAGAGAAGGCACTAAAAAAGAAACTGATTACAAATTTTGTTTAAACATTTTTTTTTTAAATTTAAAGTTTGAACGAGCGTCCATTAAATGTGGACGCTCGTCCATAGCAAATGGACTCGGAGTCCATCGTTCCTTTCACATGGATGGGCATCCACATATAATGGACTCCCGTCTAATAACAGTGAACGACCGTCTATAGTTGATGAACGGTCGTTCACTCGTAAAATATTTGTTAATGGGATATGTGACTGGTCAGAATCACATGACACATAATTCGGTATAAAAATTCGGTGCACAGTCCCGGTGTCCGTAGCATTATTGATATTTACATATATATATATAAGATTCCAAGTAATGAATCCCTTCATATTCAAATAAATATCTCTAATCCTTCATATTAATTACACATAAATATTACCACATAACACATACAACGTAACTTTTAACATTAATGGAATTCGATAATACACCTTATTAATCCCTTAACATTCACATTCATTCATATTAATATATCTCTAACCCTTCACATTCAATTCAACAAAAACATTGAATATTCATAAAAAACAGTGAAACATAAAACATAATAAAACGTATAAATCTCTTTACATTCACATAAATATTTCCTTAATATTTAATGTGAATGTGAAGTGTTTGTATTTACGTAATTAAACACATCCAACAAACATTGAATGTATATTGTTATATTAATATCTATCATTAATAATACAAAATATCAAAAACTAATCATAATTTAATCCACATGTATCCAACAAACCTTCACATCATCAAAACCAATAACATGCAGTTAAATGTACAATCAAATAGCCAAAACCAATTACATGTAGACACTTGCAACAATTTTAGAGCTTATGAAATCTTACATAGTGAATTATTCATAAAAAAAAAAAAAAAAAAAAAAAATCCTACATGACACTCAAATAGCTTATGTTTCAGGATTATATAGATATATAGATAAGTAAACAAAAATAATGATGATTGAAAATAAAATAATAATAGTCAATAAAAATTAACTTATTAAAAAAATAATATCATGGTATAATAAACTGTCAAAAGACAAAGATAAAATGATATTTTAGTCCTTATACCCGTATCTTGTGTCAAAACATCAATTCTGTTAATGTTTGTTAGCAAAGGAAGAGAAAATTATATCTCTTAATTATAAAAGTTAAGGTATATATTGTCACTTTTCGGTGGGAATTTTTTTTTTAAGCCCTATTTAGTATTTAGTATTTACAGAGCTCTTCAAACTATTTTAAGTACAAATCACTCAAACATCACTAACTTTATGTTAAATTATTAATTGAAGTATCATTAGTGAGTTTATAGTATTGTAGTTGACATAAACTTGTAAATATCTTTCAATCTTTATAAATTAAAGTTGTTGATGCTTGATTTTGGCACCAATGATTTCACATATGTAAAATGCTAAAAAGTCACACGTGAGCAAATTATAATGAGTGAGTAAGGTACTGTGATAACAGTAGAATGCAAATACGAAAAATAAAGTTGACAAGAGAATTTGTGTTGTGGTTCAGAAGCTTAAAAGTGATTCCTACATCTATTGTGATTGCTTATATAAGTGTTTTTTTCTGGTTGTTACACAAGATTACAAGAGGTCGTGATCTGCGATCTGAGATTACAACTGCTTGTGTTTTAAGAGAATGTCACGCTAGTATCTTTCTAATAGCGTGTTGTTATTTGCTTTTTGTAATTTGTGTGTGCCTAACCTCTATTTTATGGAAAGGGTTGCTCAATGTAGTGATTATATTTTGCAAGTGCTCTGATGTTATGAAGATTCTTCATTCCTTCCCATTCATTGAAAACTCACATAAATATCTTTAAATTAAATAAGGCTTGGACAAGTATGCGAACCAAATTAACTAAAATACAAATCCTTAAGACGGTTTGAGTCTTGACAGCTATATTTCTTTTGTATTTGGATAAGTGTCAAGTTCTGGATGGTAGAATAATTTACTAAATTTTGATTGGTGCTTGATGACGTCAATGTGTATCAGTCATTATTTCTAGGCATATCAAAAGTGTATTAATTGGGAGAAATATATAGTTACACTTCTTTCACTAGTCGTTGTCACTATATTTAGTGGCGTTATCTATATGAATACATAAGCATGCAAGACCACAAAATAAATTCGATACGATGGGAACAGTTACACAATATTCGACCAGTGAATTAATGTGATAAAAGCAAGACGTGAAATTATATATATGAATATGATTAATTGGAGCTTCAATGGTTTTCAAGCGATAATGAGGTCTCATTCTATGATAGTTGTGTGCTACAATCATCACATTAATCACCAATTATAAGTTCTCAATTAATTGTCATATTTGTTATTCATAACCATTAACCAATCTCCATTCATAATTTTCATAACTATTACATGCATTCACAAACACGAACACACATTTTTGTCTTCCTCAGACATCAATCTTCATGATTAATGAATAATGAGATTGCATTGCTGTCACCTTCCATCCATTCGCTTTCTCACACTTGTAACTTACGCTCCTACCATAAGGATTCAACTAGAAATCAAGATCATCTTATCCCAATTCATCACACCGTCACCATCACTCCATCACGCCACTCTTTTAGTTGGATTCTGGTCCCCCTCCAACTTTATCAAATGCGGGTATACTAGACTCAATTTGTATGGTGGGATTTACAAAACCACAAGCAAACTTGTATGATCACAATTTTATTCTCACTCAATTAGGATGATCTTGATGGTGGTGATGTTATTATTGGATCCACACATATATTATTTGTCCTTGTGGAATGCATAGAAGCCACATATTAATACTGGTACAAGTTATAACATAATAAGACAAAGGGAAGATAACAGTCCTATATACATTGTTCAAACTAGGAAAACTTTATTATTTTGTAATTTATGTAAATTTTTTTCCAAAATTAAACATTTGTATGTTTGATATTAGCCCACGCGGAAATGGGTCTAATTAAATTTGGGTCACAATCAAATATTTTTGTGGCTCAAATGATGTTGACAAAACTCAATAATTGAGATTTGATGCCTTCATCATTGTATACTAAATTAAATGGGTTTTCTCATTCTCATCATCGATCCTTCAATTTTGCAATAAGTTTCAGTTACCTACGTTATCGTTTAGGTAACATGACACGTAACGTGATGTTATTAATATTTAATGTCAAATTTTTTTTTTTTTTGGTTTTATGATGAGGTGTCAAGACAGTTTACGCATACTTCAATTAATATTTCAGCATCCTAGAATTATCAACTGAGTAAGAGTTTCAGTGATTACCTCTATTAATAATTGAGGAGAGACTTAAACTCAGAACCTTTTGAATAATATACCCAAAAATTTCTATCGAATCATTCGATCACCAGGTAGTTTAATATCAAAATATCAATATAAAAATTATGTATATATACCACATTGTCTTATTAATTTGATATATATATATATATATATATATTGTTTTAAAATTATAATTGACTTACTCCCAAAGGTTTGGTCTAGTGGGAGAAAGTTCATTTAGTCTTAATAAAATCCTATGTTTGAGTTTGTAAAATCCTAGGTTTGAGTCTCTCTTATGACAGAACCTTTGGGGACGGGATGGGATTGGGGTTCAATTTATTTGGAAGTTGCCATTGTAAAAATAAATAAACATTATAATTGACTTGATAATGATATTTGGTCAATATTCTAGTAATCATTTAATTAGAAATTGGTGATTCCATAATACGATTGGATATTATATTGAATATAATTTGATGGAAACATTATTGTTAAATGCAACTTATTTATTTATTATTATTTTACAGGAAATTGATTTGGAGTGCAAGACAAGTAGATCATGGTTTGATAGAAATTATCTCTCTTTATGTGCAATGGTCATGTCATTGTTCAAACTCTGTTTGACTATTTTGATATTTTTAAAATAATATTTTGAAAAAAAGTAAAGTTAGGGTATCTTTATGAAAAAAAATAATTATTATATTTTGAGAGTTGAATAAAGTAGAATTAGATTTTGAGAATATTAAAATAATGCATTTTATGTTTTTAGGATAGAATACTATAATATGATAGGGTAATAATAGTGAACCAAAGGGCCCCTCACTCATTAATATATTTCGACGTCATTCACCTGGGGGAATTCTCAAGTTGGCTCTATCACATTGGTCTGGCCCGTTGCTACATTTTATAAATTTTGGACTCTTGTATATTATTTAGGCCTTTCTTTGGACTTCTTCAAATGGGTTAAGCTAAAATTTCCCCTCAACGTATTCAACTCTGGGTTTATGGTTATGACTTTATAGTGAGCAATAGGCAGCAGAAACGCTATACCCTATAGGAAAGGATATCACTACAAAAAAAAAAAAAAAAAAAAAAAAAAAAAATACCACTTTTGGAAATTTAAAAAAATAACAATAATTAGATGTATAAAGTTTGAGTGTAAATGAGAATTTAAATAAATTTCAATTTAAGTTTAAAGTAATTTCAACTCATTATCATGTATAACTGAAATATTTTATTAACATGACTAACTTAATAATTCATGGGAGCTTGAATAACATTAGGGTTGCCCTCATTTAAAACTTTAAAGGATAAATTTATAATAAAATTATGAGTAATCGACATGTTCCCACCCAAGGTTTAGCAAAATCTCAAGTAGATACTCTTAGTTGCATTTATTCCATATTTTCACTCTTAAACTAACACCGTTTTCTTTATTTTAACTAGAGCTAGGCAGGGACTAGTCCCGGGCCCATGAAAATTTTGAGGGCTTGGACTGGTCCCTAGGACTAGTCTTAGGCCCATAGGATCGGTCTAATCCACCCATTTTCCACACAACTCTCAATCTCTCTACTCCAATTCTCAAACTTTCTTCAATTCAATTTATATTTATATTTATTCTTATTATTCAATTTCATCTATTATTCATATTATTATTTATATTATTCAATTTATTTCATTTTAATTATTTATTATTTTATCATAAATTCATAATGGATTCCCGAAATTATGCATTCGGAGGATCATCCCCAAATGAGTTTTACGTTCCATCCACTGAAGAAATAGAAGGATTCGATCAATTTTCACCCTTTCCAAAGGCAACAACTGTAATTCCACAACCACAAACGATTGAGATTAGGTCCGACCAAACACAAGCGAGCTACGACTCCACAGCTCGACCGTCAAAGAGGGTCGTGTCCGAGGTATGACAATTCTTCACTGAATCAAAATGGCCAAAGCCAAATGGGTTGGGGGAAGAGACGTGCAGGGTATGTAATTTTTGTTTAACCATTATCAGCATTGAGAATGAGACTTCGAAGATGTGGCGACACCTGAAGAAGAAGCACCCCCAATATATGCAGCAGTCTGGTTCATCTTCAACCGGACTCGGTATGCAAATTCAAACTTAACTTAATTTTAATCCACATTCCTCAACTCTCTCAACATGGCAATATAAAACACTCAAAGCACGAGAGGTCATAACAAAATTCATATGTGTTACGGACTCTCCTATTTCTTTATCTGAAAATCCTTATTCTGTTGAAATGTTTGAAAATGCTTTTTGTCCCGCATTTACCCTTGTTAGTAGAGGTACAATTAAAAGGGACATACTAAAACTTTATAATAAAGTAAGAGATCAACTTAAAATAGAATTTGAAATTTTTAGGAATATATCTGTTGCACTCTTCAGATATATGGGCTGTTAGATCAAAAACATATTTTTTGACAGTCACAATACATTACCTAGATCATAGTTGGCATTTACAACAAAAATTGATAGGTTTTAGACCATTATATGAAAAACATAGTACTGAGACTATTTATTTTACAATTATTGAAGTTTTGTAAGAATATTTATTAACAAAGAGAGTTATGACACTAATGCTTGATAATGCAGCTGCTAACACCTCGACAATTTATTTATTTGAAAAGAGATTGGATCCGCTTGGTAAAGACAATTTTTTTTTCACCAGAGATTTGCTTGCCACATCATCAATTTGATTGTTAAAGCAGGTTTACAAGCCATAAATTCGATGATTGAAAGGGTGCACGTGGCTATCGATTTCATCACCAGGAGCAATTCAAGATGGGCTGAGTACGTCAAATATTGTCACCAAAAGGATCCGCCGATTGAACCACAAAAGTTATGTACAAACATACCTATCCATTAGAACTCCACGTACTTGATGTTGCAAACAGCTATGTCAAGCACAACACAAATTACAGAGTTCGTCAATCGGAAGAACTATTTGGAGGAAGTTGTCAATAATTCCGATTGGGCAATTTGCAAACTTTTCTTTTCGTTTCCTAAAAGTTTTTACGATTCCACTAATACATTAATTGGTATTTATTATCCTACTACTAATGTAGCTTTAGATATTTTGCTTCGAATTTCTAAAACTTTTGCTAAATATAGATATAATGAAGATTTGTGTGACATTGTTGTTAAAATGGAAAAAGGGGGGGGGGGGGGGGGGGGGGGGGGGGGTGTGGAATATTAGTTAGATATTCCATTCTTATATGGATCAGGTCTTATTGTAGATCCTAGGTTTAAATTAAGCGTATTTACTTGTACGGTTACTAAGATAGGCCATAATTTAAAATATGACTATATTTCTTATTCGATAGACTTTAACTAAAAATTGGAAAGCCTTTTTTCTTTGTATCAGACTAGGTACATTGAAGCGCCCAGCGCCAACGAAGATGACCAGCAGGGCTCTGATGAAGAACAAGGATTAAGCATCTGGGCATTTGTGGAACGGGGCAGCGGTGGTACTGGAAGTAGCAGCTCGTACGGACAATATGGACTAAGAGAGTTATATTAGTACCTACAAATGGATATGTCCTACATGACCAAGAAGGAGAAATGTGGGATGGATGTGCTTCAATGGTGGAACCAAAATCAAACTCGATTCCTTATAGTAGCCCAAATGACATGTGACATTTTATCTGTGCCAGTTTCAACAATTGCTTCCAAGTCAGCATTCTCAATCAGTGGCCGCATTGTTGAAGATGGAAGGTGCTCTTTAACCAATGAGATGGTTGAAGTCATAACATGTTTACGGGATTGGACTCATGCAGACAAAAGACTACTCCAACATCCTGAAGATCCTGAACTACTCAACCTCTTCAGAAACACAGAGTTAGAGGATGTAAATATTGTTGATGATGTAAATTAATAATTTAATAAAATCAAATTTATTTAATTGTTTATTTATGAATTGTGATTGTGTGAATATTATATTTATGTTAAAATTAAATTATTATTTTAATATTATCTCTTTAAAGTTTAAATTAAAAACACCTTAAATTTATAACCAATTATGAATTAAGTCATCATTCATTAACCATTCATTGATAGTTATTTATTTATTTATTTATTAAAAAATTTACAAATTACCCCTAAAAAATTACATAAACCCCCCTACATAATTTTATGTAACCCCTAAATATGTGAAAAAAACGGGGAGGGGTAAGCAATTTTTTAGGCCCATGGGACCAGTACTCCCCTCCCCCCTCAAAAAATGATCGTTAGCCAAAGGTCAAACTAACCGTTAGTGATGACCGTTGGGCTGCTCAACCGTCAACTGATAGTTGAGCAGCCAACGGTCAATTTTTTTTTCAATTTTTGGTAAAATTTCATTTTGGCCCCTTAAGTTTTTATCCTTTTTATAAAATAGGGGGTAAAGGATATTTGCCAAGGGGTGTACGGGAAATTTTATCAGGGGGCTTGCGCTTGGACCTGAGCCTGGGACCGGTCCTAGGCCCGGGTCCTTGAGTACAGACTAGTCGTAGGACCGATCCCTCTCTTTGGGCCTAGTGTGAGTCTCGGCCTGGGCCCAAATGGGATCAGTCCTCCTAAGGACCTGTTTTGGGTAGTCCCAAAGGGTTTGGACCCAAATTGCCACCTCTAATTTTAACCGTTAAAGGGTAAAAGTGTCAAAATACCCATTCCTAGCCCAATTGCCCCTTTTTGGCTAGAAGTGCCAATGTTACTGCTTGCCGGTTCCAATCGATTTTTTGTGATTCCAACCAGTTTTCTCACTGAAACCGGCCAAAATCAACTCATTTTCGCAAATCTAACCCTTTCCCACCTCGAATTAGAGTAGATTCCACCATTTTTGTCGTCATTAATTATTTTTTGCCGGTCGCCTCCTGTCTTTCTAAGTCAAATTTCGACTGAATTCGGCAGTTAAAATCAAATCTTCCACCACCCTCTTACACACCGGCCTCCACTCTACAAAACCCTCAAACCCCGTCAACTGGTTTCCCTCCGATCGTCGACTATGAAACATTGTCATCTCGCTGTTGGGTTTTGATTTTGCTCATTTTGGAGGCTCATTTTTTGTAGTTTTGTGTTGGTTATTGCTATTGGAGTGTTGTGTTGCGTTTGTTGTACTGATTGTGGGTGTTTTTTTGGGTTTCCATCATCCCCCAACCATTCCCAGCTCTCCTCCTCTTGGGGGGACGCCAAGTGCTCGAGGAAAAGAAAAAAAAGCTTTAAGGCTAACAGTCGGTGAGCAAGTGAGGCAAAAAGAGGCAAGATTTTGTAGAGCAAATAGAGGGGATTTAAATGGTGGTGGTGGTGAAGATTTTCAGCTAACAAAATGGCCAAAAAAGCAATTGTAAAATGCTCGTCTTTGCGAAAAAACGATGGGTTTTTTCGACAAATGGTGAGTGATTAGGTGACGAGGTGGTATGGGTTTTTAAGAGGAGATGATGAGGGATTGAATAGTGGTGGCAGTGAATATTTTTGGTAGACAAAACGGTAAGAAAAGAGGTTGCAAAGTGGTCATTTGCTAGAAAAAGCGGTGGGCTTTCCGGCAAACGGTGAGTGATCAGGCAATGAGGTGGTATGTGTTTTGAAGGAGATGTTGAGGGATCGAGTGGTGGTGGTGAAGATTTTCGACTGACAAAATGACCAGAAAAATTATTGCAAAGTGCTCATTTGAGCGAAAAAGCGTTGGGCTTTTTCGACAAACATTGAGTGATTAGGTTATAGGGTGGTATGAGTTTTGAAGCGGAGATGATGAGGGATCAAATGGTGGTTGTGGTGAATATTTTTGGCTGACAAAACGGCTAGAAAAGATGTTGTAAAGTGGCTGTTTATAGAAAAAGTAGTGGGCTTTTCGACAAACGGTGAGTGATCAGGCGATAGGGTGGTATGTGTTTTGAAAAGGAGATGATGAGGGATGGAGTGGTGGTGATGGTGAATATTTTCGGTTGACAAAATGGCAAGAAAAGAGGTTGCAAAGTGGTCATTTGCTAGAAAAAGCGGTGGGCTTTCTGGCAAACGATGAGTGATCAGGCAATGAGGTGGTATGTTTTTTGAAGGAGATGTTGAGGGATCAAGTGGTGGTGGTGAAGATTTTCGATTGACAAAATGACTAGAAAAATTGTTGCAAAGTGCCCATTTGAGCGAAAAAGTGTTGGGCTTTTTCGACAAACAGTGAGTGATTAGGTGATAGGGTGGTATGAGTTTTGAAGCGGAGATGATGAGGGATCAAATGGTGGTTGTGGTGAATATTTTTGGCTGACAAAACGGCTAGAAAAGATGTTGCAAAGTGGCTGTTTATAGAAAAAGTAGTGGGCTTTCTGATAAACGGTGAGTGATCAGGCAACGGGGTGGTATGTGTTTTGAAAAGGAGATGATGAGGGATGCAATGGTGGTGATGGTGAAGATTTTCGGCCTACGAAACGACCAGAAAAGCGGCTACAAATTTGCGCGAAAAACAGTTGGCTTTTTTGGCAAACGATGAGTGATCAGGCGACGGGGTGATATGGGTTTTGAAGAGGCAATGATGAAGGATCGAGTAATGGTGGCAATGAAGATTTTTGACTTACAGAATGGCCAGAAAAGCTGCTACAAAGTGGCCGTTTGCACTAAAAAGCGGTGGGCTTTTCCCACAAAAAGTGAGTGATCAGGCGACGGGGTGGTATGGGTTTTTAAGAGGAGATGGTTAGGGATCGAACGGTGGTGGTGGTGAAGATTTTCAATTGACAAAACAACCAGAAAAGCAACTATAAGGTGGCCATTTGCGTAAAAAAAGTGGTTGGCTTTTTTGAAAAATGGTGAGTGATCAGGTGACTGGGTGGTATGGGTTTTGAAGAGGAGATGATAAGGGATTGAATCATGGTGGCAATGAAGATTTTCAGCCAAAAAACGATCGTAAAAGCAATTGCAAAGTGGTCGTTTGCGCGAAAAAGTAGCGGGCTTTTCCGCCAATCGGTGAGTGATCAGGCAATGGGGTGGTATGGGTTTTGAATATAAGATGATGAGGGATCAAATGGTGGTGGTGGTGGTTAAGATTTTCGACTAGCAAAATGGCCAGAAAAGCTACTACAAAGTGGTCGTTTATGCGAAAAAGCCGTGGACTTTTCTGGCAAACGGTGAGTGATCAAGTGAGAGTGGTATGGGTTTTACAAGGAGATTATGGGGGATCGAATAGTGGTGGTGGTGAAGATTTTTGACTGACAAAACGACCGAAAAAGCTACTGCAAAGTGGTCGTTTGTGCAAAAAAATGGTGGGCTTTTCTGAAAAACAGAGAGTGATCACGCGACAGGGTGGTATGGTTTTGAAGAGCAGATAATGAGGGATCAAATGGTGGTGGTGGTAAAGATTTCAGATCGACAAAACGACCAAAAGCAGCTGCAAAGTGGATGTTTGCTCGAAAAAACAGTGGGCTTTTCTTAATAGTGGTGAGTGATCAGGTGATAGGTGGCATGGGTTTTGAAGAGGCAATGATGAGGGATCAAATAGTGGTGGCGATGAAGATTTTTGACTTACAAAATGGCCAAAAAAGCTACTGCAAAGTGGTCGTTTACACAAAAAAGTAGTGGGCTTTTTTGGCAAACGGTGAGTGATCAGGCGACGGGTTTATGGGTTTTGAAGAGGAGATGATGAGGGATCGAATAGTGGCGGCGATGAAGATTTTCGATCGACAAACAACTGCAAAAGCTGCTGCAAAATGGTCGTTTGCATGAAAAAGCGGTGGGATTTTCCAGGAAATGGTGAGTGATCAGGCGATGGGGTGGTATGGGTCTTAAAGAGGAGATTATGAGGAATCGAATGGTGGTGGCGGTAAAGATTTCCAACTAACAAAACGACAAGAAAAGCTGATGCAAAGTGGCCGTTTGCCTGAAAAAGTGGTGGGTTTTTCCGACAAATGGTGAGTGATCAAGCAACTAGGTGTATGCGTTTTGAAGAGGAGATGATGAGAGCTTGAATGATGGTGGCAGTGAAGATTTTCGATTGACAAAATGGACGAAAAAGCTGCTGCAATGTGGCCGTTTGCACGAAAAAGTGATGGGCTTTTCTAGAAGACGGTAAGTGATCAGGTGACTTGGTAGTATGGGTTTTCAAGAGGAGATGCTGAGGGATTGAATGGTGGTGGCGACATAGATTTTGGATGACAGAAACGCCCAAAAATTGGCCGAGAAGAAGGGAAGTCACGCAAAATCCGGCCAATTTGGATCTCACTGATCACCTTCCCCCACTTGACCTAAATGGATAGTTTAAGGGCATTTTGATAATTGCAGCTGTTGCATTTGTTTTAGAACCTAACAATCCCTAACGGTGTTAGTTTAAGGGTAGGAATTTGAGATAAATGCAACTAGAGGTATCAATTTGAGATTTTGCTAAACCTCGGGTGGAAACATGTCATTAACCCTAAAATTATTAATAAATGGTACTTAGTAAAAGAGTGGGTGTACTAAACTGAATTCATATTTTTGTTCAATATGCTTTCTTCCTTTTAATGATCAATATCTATTGTTTCATCACTCAATCATATCTCAAATCTTATTACAATACTTCACTTTTATATTGCCTATAAATCATTTTCTTATTCTTTTTTTTTTTCTTGTCTAAATTATTGGTATACTCAAACTCTTTACTATCCTCTCCTAATCAATAATTAGAAAATTTCTTTGTTATGAATCATTTTTGTATGGGCCAAAAATCGTAATGAGCTTTATCAAACCCAAACACGAAACAAGCCCTACATGGCCCAATGCCATGGCCCAACTCCGGTTGGGCTGATAGTATCAACTTTAGCTAAGGTTGCTATTGACTCTGTAGAGGATCCCTTTGCCTGCAAGACAAACATCCCTTGTTACAAAAACAAAAACATTATGATTAACAATACAATTAGTTGACACAGTATAACAAAAATCCAGTAGTTCTTCGATCATGTATTGATTTGTATAAGAGAACTATGATACCGACTCAAGCTAGTTACAATGCAAATTGGCTCATTATCCAACCACACATTTTATGATACTGCAACTATATTACCAAAATGAGGTCGTGCAATTTCATTGCTAATAATCTGACATTAAATGTTACATGTTATCAATAACTCATTGATCACAGTACAGCTACCAAGATTTTCATCCTATTCAGTACCATACAGTGATTTATATATAGGAAATTGCTATTGCACCAATATATGAATCTCTGTGTTGTTACAGCTAAACCATTATGTAAACTAGATCTCTAATGTATAACTTCTTGAGCTTCTGGAGAATTTTGGAGACGGAACCTGATGAGTGCTTGGAAGTGCACTCATACTTAGTGATTTTAAGGGTATTTTGTGAGGGGATTTGGTTTAATTGGTTAATTTTACTTAATTTCTATATCTCTTTTGTTTTCTTGAATCACGGGTATGTTTTGTGAATTTTCAGGTGTTTAGGTGCTGAAAAATAAGGATTTCAAGCATGGACATTAAAGATGAAAGAATCATAAGCGTGTAGGAACAAACGGTTCGAGAATCGGAGCTCAAACGAAGAAGTTATGGATTTTTGAAGATTATTCACTGCAACAGAACTATTCCCACACCGCAGCATAAAATTGCAAAATGGACAAAAACTTCATGCTGCAGCGCCACAAAATCATGCTGCAGCGTAATGCGGGAAATTTATGTTTGGAAATGTTTCTACCAGAACATGCTGCACGAAAATGATCATAACTTGAGCTGTACAACTCTGATTGACCTTGTTCTAGTGGCGTTTTTAAGCTAAGAGAAAGAGCTACAACTTTTATGTTTTGATCATGGCCCAATTCGATCTGGAATATGGTTAAAAATGGAGATGAAAGTTACATTAGTGCTTAGAGATGTGCAGAATTGTTATTATGTGTTTTCAATTGAAGTATAACTTTTTACCAGAATACCCTCATGACTTTAATATTATAAATAGATGTCCTTAGCAAGTTTTTAGAGAGCTAGGGTTTATAATATCAAATATAATTAGGAAGAGGCAAGGAGAGGAGATCTTACCTAGGGTTTCATCTTCTTCTTCTTGTATTTCATGGTTTTCAAGATTTTGAGGTTTGATTTCCTTATGCTCATGTGTAACTAAATACTTTCTAGGGATCCAATGTAGCCTAATAAGAAGGTTTTATGTCTTTATTAATTCTATTTGTCTTATCAATCGATTGATATTCTAGTTTTATTCATTATCCTTTATTCAATCTTTAATTGATGTTATTGCTTGATCACCTTTAATGTTAACTAATTGATTATGTAAGACAAGGTTAGACTACACATCCTAGCTAAACCTGGAAAAACGGGTCCAGACCCGCGGGTCGACCCTTACCTAGATAAAAAATATAGGGTATGGGTCTAATGTATTGGACTCATTTTTTTAAACCTGTACCCGGCCCGACCCGTATTATTAATGGGTAAACCTACGGGTACCCACGGGTACTTGTTTTTTGTTAAAAGAAAATAGGGGAAATCCGTAACTCTAATTCTCTCGACACTCAATCTCTCATACTCATTCACATTCAGTCATTCTCTCAACTCTCTCTCACAATCATCCATCATCCCAGTCCTACAGTCGTCGGCTCGTCATCTCTTCTCTCTCACATTTAGTCATCCGTCATCCCAGTCCTACCATTGTGGCATCGCCATCTCTGAATTCCTCTCTCTCACAGACCACATCGTCAGCTCTTCATCTCTTCTCTCTCACGTCATCGGCTCATCATCTCCTCTCTCTCTCCATCACAAGACTTGCAACTCTCCTCTCTCACTGTCTCACATTGTCATCGTCATCGTCATCGTCATCGTCATCGTCATCGTCATCGTCATCGTCACCGTCGCCAATCAATAAATCTCTTCACTCTCTTTCTCTTAGTTTTAAACATCACTTGCTTTTATTATTCACGCATTTAACACTTGTCGTTGAAATGTAAATGTTGCTTTGTTTGTTCGATTGAGATGATCAGAAACTGGGAGCTGATTGTTTAGTTTTGAGGTAGTTTCAGTTGTATTATTTAGTTATTTCATTTTCCTAGGTTTGTTTGGTTGCTGAGAAAATGTATGAAAAAATAGTTGACTTCAGTAGCTTTTCGATGTTCAAGAAATAAGTAAAACTAGTCTGTAAATTTTGCTTAGTATGAATCGTTGGTAACTGAAGCTAACTAGGAAGAATCAATGGAAAACCTACTCTTGATTTAAAGTTGAATATCGACATACTAACAAACTTTATGAAGACTCTAATCCCCCATCAAACAGAAAAATGAAACTAAAAAAAAGACATTTTATGAGGCGTGAAATGTTATGATTAGATTTGTATGGTATATGATTGCTGAGGAATTTGTGGAGCGTGCTCTAATTTACTCAAAATAGTTCTGTTCATTGTATTTTATTTTTGGACTGATCACATATGCTTTAGAGTAGTTGATTTTAGGGATGTAAATGTAAAAAATTAAAACTGCAGGAATTTTGGGGGTGTAATTATCATAATTGAAAATTATTGGGGGCAAAATGCAAAAACTAAAATCTGGAGAGAGAAAAAACGGGTACCCGCGAGTCCACCCATACCCGCATAGGGTATAGTATGGGTCTAATTTTTTGGACCTGTATAACTCAACCCGTATTGGACCTGTACTCGTGATGACCCAACCGCAACCTGGCCCACCCACCCTTTTTGCCAAGTCTAAGCCTAGCTAATCTTGAATAGCTCATGTGAATGAATGATTAGTATTTTGTGCATACGCCCTGATAGAATGCTAATTGGTTCATGATTTCTTGAATGATTAGTATTTGTGCATACGCCCTGACAGATGCTCCTTTATTCATGATTTCAAGTGCTCTTATGTTTAATGGGTTTTTAATCATTAGGCTAGACTATACGCCCTAACTAGTCTCATGTTAAAGATACCTGGTTAATCTCAAAAGCCTTACGGTAATACCTTGATTTAGTAAGTGCGAACCCTAGAGAGTGAATTAAGATACAATAGATAGATTGTTGATATAGAGCTAGATAGTTATGGTGAAATTGGAACCCTAGGCTTTGGTCAATTGGGTTTTAGATAATTTTAATAGTTGTTTAATTTTAGTTTCATTCAGTTGTTGATTCTAAAGTGATTTTTCATAATTCTTTATTATTAATTCTATTAATTTGGTTAATTAAGGCATAGTTATTAGGATTACTTGATAACTTACAAATCTTTGTGGGATCGACCCTTGCTTTGCACACTATTCTGCAATAGCGATTCGTGCACTTGCGAGGAAGCATAAATTGTTTTATCAGAACCTCAAAGTGACACAACATCGTCATGTAGGCAGACCACGTCTCTAGTGGCATGAGGTTAACGGAGAAAGGCGGTTGCACTTTACTCCTCGAGAGAAGCGACGATTTCTTTGGGGACCATTTGGAGCTTCAATTCAAGACCCACCAGGTTATTGTCAAAAGAGTCCTACGAGTGCTGAGTTTGACACGTCGAGTTGATCCATTTTTTCGGGTTGAATTTCTTGTCTGAGAACGGACCTAAAACTAGCATCATGGCAACTGATTTGAATTGGACCTTGCCTTTTACCCTAACTTTGTCATCTTGTGTTTCATTTGAAACCTTTGCTACTTGTTTCGTTTCTGTCTCCACTTCATTTGTGTTCTTCCCTAGAGGAAGAGGAAACTAATAGGGAGGTGTTGGGACAATAAAGAGATCTTCAAGAGTGACCACATCCTTAGCCTTATCATGAGATATTGTCATGTTTGGCCATAGTAAGCTCTCATGGGGTTTACATATCTTAAAGCCACTATTCAGTCTTTCTGTTTTTGCGGCATTGTCTTCTAGTGTTATTGCTCTGGATGATATTGTTTTTGTCTTGCCTTCTACCTTAACTTTGTCATCTTGCTTTTCATTTGAAACCTTTGCTATTTGTTTCGCTTCTGCCTCCACTTCTTTTGTCTTATTCCCTGGAAGAAGAGGAAACTAAGGGAACTGTTGGGACCATAAAGAGATCTGTAAGATGGACCACATTCTTAGCCTTATCATGAGACATTGTCATGTTTGGCCACAGAAAGTCCCATGGGGCTTGCATTGTTAGTTTATGCCCTAGGAAACAATCGTGTTGTCGATTCCAATGTATTATGTTTTGTATATATATGTTAATGTATGTATTTTATATATACATTTTTATCTTATTAATAAAAGAAAATGTTCTTACTTCACATGTGGTTTACTGTGTCATTTATATATATGTATTACATGTGAAATGTCCGGATGATACAAATCTTTAGAAGATCAAAATCATCAAAGTATTCCCTACATAGGCAATATTAATTGGGCAATAATATTACATAGTAGGCATGCTGAATGTCTCCATTGAATATCATGTGATGGTATTAGTTTGAGTGATTATAAAAGTTATATCACTAGGGCATTAGCATGGATAAGTGGTTAGTGAACTGTTTATCGAATATGACCATTTATGATGGATCACATGGACATTTAGAATGCAGTCAATGATGCATCATAAGATCATACTAGTGTACTATTAATCCTTAGACCTAAGATATCACGGTTGTATTCTGCATAAACACATACGGTTCATAAGGTGTATAAACATAAGGCTAATCATGTCATGTGTAAAAAAGCCGATTTGGCAATGTGTTATTTATGTGTGAAGACAAGTGATAATCAAGATGAGATCCGTTGACTTAGTATAAATTGATATCAAGTTCCTAGACAAATGTCAACATACATTGGAAAAGGAAAATCTCCGGCTAGGTATATAAAATGTTACTTGAAAGGTTATTTCATGGTGACACATTCCGTATGTATTGATTGTCAATTTGATATAAGATTAAGACAAGGATTTTGACATACCATGAATCCATTCTTAATTGGGATTAGACTACAGAAGGATTTAATTACACAACGCATATGATTATAAAAGGGTTCGTTGGAGTATATCTTCATTGTGACTTAGGGGTTATGGAGCATTGCTAGATGCCTACCATAATCGGTGGGAGTTTCTGTCATAAAGAGTTATGCCGAAACATATCGGAATAGACTATGATATTGGGCCTACCGCTAGGTCACAGTGAACCTAAGAGGTCACACATAAAAACTAAGGACAATGGAGAAATAGCTAAAGAAAGTTGATTATCCAATGTTGGCTAGCCCCTACCAAGGGTAATAAAGTTATTTATATTATTATCATTTAATTAGATTCCATGGAGGGTTATATTAGTTATTATGAATAATTTAAGAGTTAAATTGCTAATTCGAATTAAATGGAATTCCAATTCATGATTAATCATTTTCTTTATATTAAATTGGATTTAATAATGGGTTGTAATTGTAAGCATATAAACAATTTAAGGGTTAAATTGTTAATTATGATAAATGTTAATCCAATGTTATTATTTAAAGAAGTTTAATAACTTCATAATAATTATAGAATTATTTACAACTCTAAAACAATTATGGAATTGTTTAAGGAAGTCCAAAACTATAATTGAATTGTTTACAAGGCTACATATATTAAGAAAATGATATATCAATTTTAGTGTAGAGATAAAAAATTTCTAAGAACTCTAAATATCTCTCTTGGCCTAATTCTTCTTTTACCTTAGTGTGGATACTCTTTTGTTTAATTTCTCTTGAAATTAAAAGTCTCCAAGGTTACTAAGGACTTAAGGTAACAAGCTATACCTTACTTGTTTTCAATTTGATTGAATTTTTTTTTGCAAAATACTAATATACATATTATAGTATCACATGCATTCCAACTTTCATGCATATCCTTAAGCCCTTCTTTAGTCTTTCTGTTTTTACGGCTTTGTCTTCTGGTGTTATTGCCCCAGGTGATATTGTTTCTGTCTTGCCTCCTACCCTAACTTTGTTATCTTATATTTCATTTGCAACCTTTGCTATTTGTTTCGTTTCTGGCTCCACTTCTTTTGTCTCCTTCCCCGGAGGAAGAGGAAACTAAGGGTGGTGTTGGGACCATAAAGAGATCTTAAGAGGGACCACATTCTTAGCCTTATCATGAGATATTGTCATGTCTAGCCACAGAAAACTCCCCTGGGGCCTGCATATCTAGAAGTCGCTCTTCAGTCTTTCTTTTTTTGCGACTTTGTCTTCTGGTGTTATTGCCCTCGGTGATATCGTTTCTATCTTGCCTCCTACCCTAACTTTATCATCTTGTTTTTCATTTGAAACTTTTTCTATTTGTTTCATTTCTAGCTCTTCTTCTTTTGTCTTCTTTCCTAGAAAAACAGGAAACTAAAGGACGTGTTGGGACCATAAAGAGATCTTCAAGAGGGACCATATCCTTAGCCTTATCATGAGACATTGTCATGCCAGGCCATATAAAGCTCTCATGGGGCATACATATCCTAAAGCCACTCTTCAGTCTTTCTTTTTTTGTGACTTTGTCTTCTGGTGTTATTGTTGTGGGTGATATTGTTTCTGTCTTGCCTTTTNGCTCTGTTTTCATTCAATGAAATAGAAACCTAAAATTTCCAGAATAGTCTTCGTCACTTCACACTTTTCTTGTTTCTTGATTTCTTGATTTTTTTGCTTCTTGTTCTTAAATCCTTCAGCTAGGCCATAGTGAATCTAAGTGGTCATACATAAAAACTAAGGAGAATGAAGAATTAGCCAAAGAGAGTTGATTATCCAAGTTTGGTTAGCACTTACCAAAGGTAATAAAGTTATTTATATCATTATCATTGAATTAGATTCAATAGAAGGTTATATTAGTTATTATGAATAATTTAACAGTTAAATTACTAATTGGAATTAAATGGAATTCCAATTCATAATTAATCATTTTCTTTATATTAATTTGGATTTAATAATGGGTTGTAATTGTAAACATATAAACAATTTAAGAGTTAAATTGTTAATTATGATTAAATGTTAATCCAATATTATTATTTAAAAAAGTTTAATAACTTCATAATAATTATGAAATTATTTACAACTTCAGAACAATTATGGAATTGTTTAAGGAAGTCTAAAACAATTATTGAATTGTTTACAATGCTACATATATAAAGAAAATGATATACCAATTTTAGGGTAAGGATAAAAAATTTCTAACCCTAAATATCTCTCTTGGCCAAATTCTTTTTTTACCTTAGTGTGGATACTCTTTTGTTTAATTTCTCTTGATATTAAAAGTCTCCAAGGTTACTAAGGACTTATGGTAACAAGCTATACCTTACTTGTTTTCAATTTGATTAATTTTTTTTTTTTTTTTTGCAAAATATTAATATACATATTATAGTATCACATGCATCATTCTCCATACATTCCAACTTTCATCTTGGACAGAGGAAGGTGCAGCAATGTAGTTTCTAGTAGAAGTATGAGAATTCTAAGATTGTGCTTGAGTTAAGAGAGGCAAAACAAAAGTGAGATTTGCTTGGGAAGATACACTTGTTTGCCCTGAATTTTGGGAACCAAAATTAGAATAAATTGGAAATGTGAAACCAGATTGTAAATGTGGATAGGAGCTTAGAGTAGAGTAATTGGAAGGCTGTTGAACATTTGAATAGTAATACGATGGTGGCCCTTGAAATTGTTCTGGTGTTCTAGGATGGTTAGATACAAAATTGTTCCTGATAAAGGCATTGTTCCTAGTGTAATTGAAATCAAATCTGTGGTAGCAGTTTAAGGCAAGATGTCTAGTTTTGCCACATACTTGGCAAATGAATTTGCTTCTACCTCCTCCTCGACTTCTGCCTCGGCCATTAACAAAATATGGAGAGTAAAATTGGCTTTGTGGTGTAGCATTGAAAAATTGATTCTGACTGGAGTAAAATTGTGAGCTTGAAATATAGGAGCTTATAGAGAATTGAATTGAGACTGTCCACCACCAAATTGTGACTGCTCAAGTTGTGATTTCTTATTCATCAAATTAGAGGAAAGATTGGCTACATTAGTTGATTGTCCATGAAATTCAATGTGTACAACTGAGTTCATTGCTGAGTTTGTTCTTTCTATGTTAAGCTCAAACTTCTGCAATATAATTTGTGCCTCTTGAATTGAAATAGGTTCCAATTTTGACTCTAATCGAGTGGAGATGTTAACTACAGTAGCATCAAATTCAGACTCAAGTCCATCAAGAATATGATTCAATAATTCTTCATCGATCACCATGACTCCACTGGTTGATAAGCTCTCAACAAAACCTTTCATCTTTACAAAGTAATCATGAATACTAAGGTTTTCCTTTTTAGTATTCTGAATTAAATTTTTGACATGTAAGGTTTTTGTTCTTGACTCAGAGAGGAATTCCTTCTCTAAAGTAAACCAAATGTCGATAGAAAATTGACTCTTTGAAATGATACTGAACATCGCTTAAAAAATGGAAGCAAGAAGCCAACTTACCAACAATTTGTCAATTTTCTTCCAGAGAGTGTATTACGGATTAGGTTTTGTTGTCATAATTGAGGAAATGGTTGCATCTTCAGACTGAACCTTGACAAATTGAGCTGGACATGGAGCTAATCTTGCAAGATGATCTTCAAGATCACGTGATCCAACTGCAAACAGGGCTTGAGACTTCCAAAAACGATGATTGTCACTTGTCAATTTGGGAGAAATTAGTGGAAGAACAGACGAAGACATCGAGTGAGAGTTTAGGAAATTGATGGAGTCGGAACTAATTTTATGGGTTGGATTGTTCTCTGATGTGTTCAAGATAGAAGAAGATGAATGAAGATTGGCCATTTTTTACATTTGTCAATGGCTCTGATACCATGAGAGGAGTTCGAACAAAATAGCAAAAAAACAAAAAAACAAAAAAACAAAAAAACAAAAAAAAAATCTGGAAAGAAATGTTATTATTGATTATTGTTGAATCAGAACAGTAAAAGAGGTTATATACAAAGAGTAAAGTGGCTGATGAACAACAACTAACTATTAAAATTCATAGGTAACAGTTAGAGTGCAATTAGCACACTAACGGTAGTTACACACTCTTGAACCTGAATTAGTTAATATACTGATTTACTTACATTCCCACTTAAACTAAGTTGGGGTTGGTTACCTTCTTCTCTAATAGTTGATGATCCTTAGGATAAAGAAAGTGAGATTAAAGAGGAAATTAAACCAGCCTATGTTAATTAGAAACGCACTGATAAGTTTCTAGTTAGCTAGCTCCTTGCTTCAATTTCAGAATGCATGTTTAAGTATGTTTCAAAATGATTTTTTTCACATGAGATTTGGTCTGTTCTTGAACATGAATTTGTACTTGACTATAAGGCTCGAACTCTACATTTGAAGAATTAATTACAAACCATTCAAAAGAAGGATTTAAGCATAGATAACTATGTAAAGAGAATGAAAGAAATAGCAGCAAGTTTGTCTGCCAGTGGTCAGTCATTATCTGATGAAGATCTTCTCCAGTATGTACTTGATTGACTTGGTCCAAAGTATGATGTAGCAGTGGTTAATCTTACCTCTCGCATTGAGTCCAAGTTAGTCTCTGTCACTTTACATGAAACAATATTTTTGCTACAAAAGTATCAAGTACGACTGGAAAAATTTAGTTAATCAGTCTGCTCAGTTGATAGGCTCATTTTTAGGACAACCTACTTATGTTGGTCTTCCAAGTCAACAATTGTCCTTTATTTCCCAAGCTGATCCTCAAGCACTTCTTGCTCAGCATCCATAGCAGTATACACATATGTCTACTCCACAACATGCACCATAGTCTGCTCTCCAGTATCCACAATCTACCTCCTTTGTAAACTCAACTACATCCGCTGATCCAATCTGGTACATGGATTCTAGGGCAACAAATCACATCACCTCTGATCCTGCTCAGTTGAATGTTAGCAAATCCTATGAAAGGTCAAATCAGTTGCAAGTAGGTAATGGTGAGTTATTGCACATATCTCATACTGGTAATTCCTTTGTGCCTAGCAATTTACAATCCAAATGTCTCTATCTTACTAAAATTACCAAAAATTTATTAAGTATTTCTAAATTCACAAAGGATAACAATGCGGTTGTGTGTTGTAAAGGACAAAGTTATCAAGACTGTGTTATTGCAAGGAGATCTTAAAGCTGGCTTATACCAGCTGGTGATACCCCCAAATCTGTCCGCTCAGTCTTGTTCTTCACAAGAAAAAATTTCGCAAAGTACACATTCTGGAAATGTTGTCATGTCTCATGCTTTTAAGTGTCTATCAATTGAATCTTTAAACTCTTCCCCATTGTCTTGTTCTAGTACTATTTCTAATATTATAAATAGCAATAAATCTTCTCATATTTGTAATAGCTGCTTTCTACTCATATACGCATAAAAGATACATAATGAAAACACATGGAAAATAACATAAATAGTTGGGCCCAAAATTTTCTTTCATTAAACATCTATATGTATATAGATATTCTTTACACAAAAATTGTATCATATACAAAAGTGATCAAAAACATGGTGGACAGTGTAGCCATTTCCCTTCGCTGGCCGACGCCCATCCGACCGTGTCCTCACCTAGATCCTGCAAAACATAGGAAACAACAGGGTGAGCACTAAAACAATGCTCAGTAAGTAAATCCTCTACTCATCTAACCCCGTAACTCTCTCTAATTCTTTCCTTATAATGCTCATTTACTCCCTCTTTTATACTTCTCTCTATTTTCTCTTTCTTAGAACTCTTTTCCACTAACTCTCTTTAGTAAGTCACGGCCTCATCTTACCGAAGGCACGGCTGGGACTCGCTCCTGCTCTACGTGACTTCTACTCATTCTAGCCGATCGGACTCGGTTATGCATGGATTCGGAACCTTTGGCCATGTGAGTGTATAATCTCTCTCTCTCTCTCGGGTACTCTTGGGTATAGCCCTCATCCGCATGCACTCTCACGGGCTACACCACTTCTCTCTCTCATACTCATGTCGCTCTCTCATTGCGGCGTACATGCGGGAATACTCTACCCATTACTCACGGGTTCCCCATCGCACAACCTACTCTATGCTCTTTTCTCTCTTTTATTCTCTAGTGCTCAATCTCTCTTTCTCTTTACTAAAGCTCACACTCAAAATTCTCTATTCTTTTTCTACTCTTTCTCTAACGCATAATTAATGCATATGGATGACTCATAATCATTAATACACTAATGAAATGCAATTATGCTATGTAGTAATAATTAAGGCTTTCTACTCTTACTCATGCTTCTCTTAAGCATTTCATCATACAACTCATGTGCATATAAAACTCTATGTTAACAATAACTCTTCTCTTCTCTTGAACCTTCCCAATATGGGAGAAAACTCTTCATAAACTCTAATTTCCTATCAATGAAACAAACACTTCTATAGGGTTTACTCAAACTCCCTTCAACTTCAATCAAACTCAACTCAACACCATAAAATCTCAACACTTCTCATATTCCAATACATTCAATACTCATTAATAACTATAATCTCATCTCATCTCATCTCATCTCATCGCAATTTCTCAATGAACATAAGATATACACATACATACATAAATCTCTACTCAAAAGAGTTCTTAACTCTCCACTTGGGTTGGATTTACTTACCTTGTGAAAAAGTGACTTCTCTAGTACTTTTTCTTTCCCTTATTGCCTTGTCTTCTCTCTACAACAACTCAAAACAACAACAAGAACAATAACAACCATATAAGACTTCAATATAACTATAAGCAGACTCACATCCAAAGCAAGAATCCTTACCTTAGGATGCTTTAGATTCAAACTCTACTAAAATTACCCCAAAAGCTCCCTAAAACTCCTTAGAAATCTTGGAAAATTGAAAGGAAACTTGAGAGAATTTAGAGAATGTTTATGGCGATGGAAATGAATGAAATGGAGGGTTTATTTCACTTAACCCTTTTTAGCAACCATCACTTCCCAACTTTGCTCTTGCTCTTCCTTGGAAATTCCATCTATCTCCTTTGATTCATTTCACTCACACCCCCACACTAACCTATTCTCCATGAAATTTCCTTATATTTTACTCCCCACTTTTCCTGCTAATTAGGGGTAGAATGATCATTGTGCCCCAAAGGAAGAATTCTCTAGAAACTCAATACACATTTTGTCAAGCCCTTTGCCGCGGCGAAGAATCTTTCTTTGCCCCAGCAAAAAATTACAGAACCTACACCGTAGGTTGCAGGGCTTAATCGCCACGGCGAAGCTTCTTCTTCGCCCCGGCAAAGTCTGTAACACAAAAACTTTGCTAAGTTTTACAAATTTCAGGGCAACCACTCAACCAACTCACAATATCCATTCAACCAAGGGCCAACTAAATATTATTACCACTAAACAAACTCAGTTAAAGCTGAATCAATGAACATTTCAACAATACAGCAAATCTTAACTACGTACTTCAAGCGGGGCATTACAATATTAGTCCTACTTCTGATATCATACATGATACAAATTGTATTTCATCTTTATGCAATAATAACAAAGATGTTTTGGTTGTTGTTTCTTTAAATGATGATGCTCAACATAAACATTATAATAGTCTTAACTATGACTGTGTTGATAATTTCAATTCTGCATGTGTACATGATAAAGATAATTCTTGTTGTGCTCTTAATTCATATATGTTAGTAACTTTTTTCATCTTATGATCCATTGTGCACACACTTCTAAAGGTAAACACCTTCACAAGTGTGAGCACCTTTGCCTATGAGTGTTCACATCATTTCTAGCAGATATTTTTCTTCAAATCACACCTCACGTATTTGTTTGTCTTCTAGATAGAATTATTCATTGATTAATTCTCTGACTTATTCTTTACACTTGTCTCTTGTTTGTTTGCTGAATAAAAAAATGAATATTTCTCTTGTTTGTGGTCCCAAAATGTCTTGTGCAAAAAGAAAGACATAAAAGTTAAAGCTTAATTTTTTTGTCCCCACTCCTTTAATGTGTTGATCATTCATATCTCCCGTTTTATTTTGTTTGATAAGAAACCACATTACATTGTTCTGCCTCTCTTAATATTCTCCGAGGTTCTTATTTTTGTTAAGGTTTCTTCTATGCTTTGGTAGGCTTTAAATTACCCTTATCACTTATCATTGTGTGAGATATTAAGTTATTGTTTTTCCCTTGTGAGGAGAGCTTGAGTGTAATCTATTGTCCTGTCTTCATTGTTGAACCCTAAGAGAAACTTTTCTTCAACATGACGATGGCTATGCACGTGAAGCTTGCTGTGATGGTGTGAAGTTCAACCAAAGAAGATTGAATCACTGTATAGAAAATAGGGAGTGTTTTACTACTATGGTTATCTTGCTTTGTATTTGAACTCATAAGTATTTCATAGTGAATTGCTTCCTCTAGACGTGGTCCCATGGATGTAGGCTTGATGCCAAACCATGTACAAATGAATGTGTTCTTTACTTATTTTTATGTATATTTTAATTCAGTTATTCTCAACTCATTTGCACTAAATTGGACAAATAACCCATTCAAAATAAGTTTTAATCATTTGGTAACCCCTTTAAAACTTTCAATATCCATCTGTCTAGCATACTGATAAGTTGATGCATGATTGTGCTTCCAAGAATGTTTTACCCAATTAAGATATCTCTGTTTCTGCTTTTGCTTTAACTGTTAATAATAATGCTAGCTCTTTAGTTTGACACCAAAGATTAGGCCACCCACATAGCAAAGCATATCATCATATCATGAGTTTTATACAAAGAAACTCAAGTTTGAAACCTATCAACTTCTGTGATGCCTGCCAACTGGGCAAAATGCATCAAACCAGTTTACCTAAGTCATCCTCTAGGGAAACTCTCCCTTTTTAACTCATACATAGTGACATATAGGGTCCTACACCTCTTTCTTCTACTGATGGGTTAAAATATTATGTCCAATTTTTAGATGATTTTAGTAGGTTCACTTGGCTTTTTCCACTTCAAGCTAAGGCTGAGGTGAGGTTTGTTTTTATCATATTTCACCACTTAGCTAAAAGACAATTTGGTTATAAACTCAAATGCATTCAAACAGACCAAAGAGGTGAATATAATGGCTTAATCCCTTTAACCAGTGAGGGCATGTAGTTTCGACACTCATGTTCCCATGTGCATCAACAAAATGGTAGGAGTGAGAGAAAACATAGACATGTAGTAGAAACAGGCCTAACCTTATTAGCTCAAGCATCCATGCCATTACATTTTTGGTGGCTTGCTTTTGACACTACAGTTGATCTAATTAATAGAATGCCAACAAAGATTTTACAACATATATCTCTTTATCAACTGCTTTTTAAGTTTAAACCCTCTTATGATACTTTGAAGGTGTTTGGATGTGCATGTTTCCCATTTCTTAGAGTTTTTAACAAACAAAAGTTCAGTTTTCATTCCAAAAGTGCGTCTTTGTAAGATGTAGTCTAGTCTATAAAGGGTACAAGTGTTTGAACTCTAATGGCATAATATTTGTTACTCCAAGTGTCAAGTTTAATGAAAATGAATTTCTCTTCTCATACGGTTTCTCTACAATCACTTCAGCTTCAGTGTCACAACCTGAGTCAAGTCATTCCACACCTAAATATTTTCCTTTCTTTTTTCTTAATTACTCCAAACTCTCTACTCACTTAGCTAGATTTGTATCTCCTGCAGTTGCTTGTTCTTCTAATGATTCTCCTTCAACAAGTGGTAAGACTTTGAACTCTACTCCTTCTGTTAGTCCTACATGTATTTCCTCACCCCAATCTGTTTCTACTTTATCACCTTCTCAACTACAAACTGATATGCCTTCACCACAACAGCTTTGTCAACTACAAACTAATATGCCCTCACAACAACAACCTTGTTTGCCTGGAACTATTTTAGTAGATTTATCAACCTATTAGATTCCTTTATCAAACATTGACACCTATCATCCTAATACAGGCACACATCAACCTTTATGTCAAAGTTCTTACACTACATCTTGTCCTGCAACCACATCTCAACCATCATGTCCTCTTACAATTGATTTGACTACTTCACAATTTGTTAACATTCCAAGTGTTTTAAATGCATCTAGTAATACTCACCTTATAATTACAAGGGCCAAATAAGCTAAGTTAAGTTCCATTCCATCTAAGTCATCAGTTCAGCCTACGACCTTAATACTCACTGGATCCATTGTGCCAAAACCAAATTTTGCCTAAAAAGCACTATCTAGTTCTGAATGTAAATCTACAATGCAAAGTGAGTATGATGCATTGATTTTGAACAACATCTGGACACTTGTTCCTTTTTCAAAGGATATGAACATTGTAAGCAACAAATGGGAGTTTAGAGTCAAGTACAATATAGATGGTTCTCTACAAAAATACAAGGCAGGTCGGTAGCCAAAGGTTTTAACAAGCCCCTGGCCTTGATTATTTCGAGACCTTTAGTCTAGTGATCAAGCCTTCAACTATTCGAATTATCCTTACCTTGGCAGTCACTCACAATTGGGATATTCAACAAATTGAGGTGAACAATGCATTTTTCAATTACACCTTGAATGAAGTAGTGTACATGGTTCAACCTCTTAGTTTTGAAAATTCAGCACACTCATCTTATGTTTGTAGACTAAACAAGGCCCTTTATGGGTTGAAACAGGCTCTTAGAGCCTAGTTTGATAAGCTCAAACAAGCTTTTATGCACAAAGGGTTCAAAAACTCCATCTTAGATTTTAGCTTGTTCATTCTTCATCAAAACTCATAAGTTACATATGTTCTGGTGTATGTTGATGACATTTTGTTGACTGGATCTAACATGGTTTATGTGAGTAAGCTTGTGTAGGAGCTTAATGATGAGTTTTCTCTAAAGGCACTTGGTTCTCTCAAGTATTTTCTAGGCTTGGAGACCACAAGAATAACAGTTGGAATTCACTTGAGATAGACAAAATATGCCACTGATCTATTGCCCAAACAAAAATTCTGGATGCAAACTCATGCTCTACTCTTATAACTATAAGTTCAAAGTTATTCTCAGGTGATAGAGAGCTATTCTCTTATCCTACTTTATTTAGAAGCACCGTAAGGGCAATGTAATATCTCACATTAACAAGACCTGATCTTAGTTTCACTGTTAACAAACTAAGTCAATTCCTTCAAACACCTAATATTTTGCATTGGCAAGCTTGTAAAAGAATCCTAAGGTATATTCAAGGAACCAAGGATCATGGACTTAAGTTCACACAAGTTGTTTCTTTAGAAATAGAATGCTATGCTGATGCAAATTGGGGAAGTAATATTGAGGATCGAAGATCCACTAGTGGGTATTGTGTCTTTTTAGGACCAAACTTGATTCAATTGAGCTCTAGGAAACAAAAAGTAGTAGCTCTATCCTCCACTGAAGCTAAATATAGAGCTTTGGCACACATGGTTACTAAAATTGCTTGGCTAAATAGTATGTTCACCAAATTAAGATGTCAAACACTAAAACCCCAATGATATGGTGTGACAATGTTAGTGCTGGAGCTCTTGTCTCTAACTTTGTTCTTCACACCAAAACCAAGCACATAGAAATTGATATTCACTACATTAGAGAACAAGTGTTAGCTCACAAAATTATTGTCCAATATGTGCCCTCAAAATTGCAAATTACTGATATTTTGACAAAGGCTCTGCTTGCTGCTCAGTTTGAAGACTTGAAAGGCAAGTTGAATGTAATTCTTTGTCTATCTTGAATAAAATTGTGCCAAAACTAGAGTTGTAGTCTAATCTGTGCAAGTTCAATCTGTTGAATGTGAAGTTATTGGGTTGTATTTATAATCAAGTGTAGTATTCTGTTAAAGGTAAAGTAGTTGATCTACATCGGTGATTAAGTGTAACCTTTACTGGTGTATTTACTAGTACTGATGAAGTAATTTTTTTCTATTAAGTAAAGGATTGAAAAGTATTCTAGTTGTGATGTTTTTCGTGTTGAGATGCAATGGTATTTTGGCTAGGGTGTTATGCAGTGTTCTTTAACGATTAAAGAAATTGATTGTTAAGCTGCAACTGTTCACAAGTGTTCTTTGAAGGTTAAAGAAATCGATTGTTAAGTTGCAAGTGTTAAAGTTGATTGTTAAGCTACAAGTGTTGGCAAGTGTTCTTTGAAGGTGTTCGCAAGAAGGTTAAAGAAAATTTGCAAAGTAGTGAAGCTGAAATGTTCAGTTTAAGGGAGGTTGTTGTTTAAATAAATCTTCAGTCTAAATCAAGTTTAATTCAAGTCAAATTCAAAAGCTCAATCTATTTGCCTAAGCTAAAGCACAATTTGGAAACGGTTGTAAGCATTGACTACTGGAAATGTAAATTGTGCAAGCTTAAACTGCAGGGGTAGTTAAGTTTGAGGGAGGTTGTTGGTCAATAAAGCCAAAACGATGTCATCTCAGCTCACCTCCAGATGATGTCGTCTTTGAGTCTTCAGAAGCTTAAGCTTAGCTTAGCTTACTCTCATTTTGGTAGACTGTATATAAGTGTGTTGTTAATCAAAGTTCTCATTCATTCAACTAAGAAATATAATGAAATTCCCGATTCTTCTCTCATCCCTTCTGTTGTTCTAATCTCTTTCTCCCTAAAGTCTCACAGTTTAGATGGTGGTGTCGGATTGAATTTTGGTTGTCAGAATCAACCAGAATTTGGTTTAGAAAAGTGAGACCCTAACTGTGTGGTGACAGGCAAACAGTGCGAGGTGAGTATCATCTTGCCTTTACTCATAACGGATTTTTTTACTATCCTACCCTTCTTCACAACGAAATTTACTAGCGAAATAGTGTTTTTATTAGTAAAGTGTATTTTGAAATGTTCTAGGTAGGAAAGTGTCATTAGGCCATTATTTGGGTGGAAAAAAGCCATTAACTCTAATTTAAAACAATTAGTTACATTCTCGCAGTCCTGTGAAAACTTGGTAAGAAATAATAAACTCTGAGTTTTGGTAAATTTTACTTTCAAATTGGTGTGCTTTCAAAAAGTTGTATCATATATATGCATATTTGATCAATTATATTTCAAAAAGTTATTTAATAACACAGAAAATATGTTTTTATTAATTAATTTATTAAATTTTAAAACAAAAGAACTGGATTTAGTTAAACACTAATCTTGTAACATTTGACGGCATATTATGTTGTGAATATCACCAATTTGTATAGAACAAATTCAATTGAAATTTCAATGTAACATTATCAAATACGGGGTTGACAGTCATCATCAACGATAATCTGACTATAAGTGGGCATAATGTTACTATTTTTTATTTTTTAGAAATATTTATATACTATTAATTCAATCAAATAACTCATGTATACAAAGGTTATTATTACTATTTTGACATTAATTTACATTAACTTTTATAAGCATTTTTGCAATTATTTTTATGTTTAAAATATATAATGATCATAAATTTTATATCTCTATTTAAAAAAATATTTTAATTCAAAGATTTATTTTAATTAGGTAAGTAGCAAAATTATAGTTATTAATGATCTTAAATTAAACAGTGAGAAACAAGGGTAAGGTGAATGTGATCTGGATTTTATTTGTTGGCTAAGATAAGGCTAAAGAGAGAATCTTATATTTAGTAACTGAGATTTTATCTGGTGAGGTGACAACAAAGCAGTTGCGCGCTCGAGCGCACCAGGAGGGATCACATGCATTGGTCACGTGCTTAAGGTAGGGGAAATATGAGTGGGGTAAAACATTGAGCATTTGGTGTGTGTCAACAAAGGAAAAGCAAATGGTCATCGTCAGCAAGGGAAACAACCCAAAAAACAAACCGAAATAAGCATCAAACAATCAAAGACCAAGTCCATTTAAAAAATTATCAAATTGAAACTAATCCGGCTGGGTAAAATTAACCCAACCACGACGGTATGCATGAGTCACGACCGACGAACGGTGGTTCAGATTGTGGTGTCAAATTGAATTTTTGGCTGCTAGAATCAACTGGAATTTGACTAGAAAAGCAAGACCCTAATTGTACGGTGGCCCACGAACGATGGGAGGTGAGTAGCATCCTACCCTTACTTATAATGGATTTTTTACTATCCCACCTTTCTTCATAACGAAATTTACTAATGAAATTGTGCTTTGGGTAGTCAAGTTGCATTTTAAAATGTTTTTGGTAGGAAAGTGTCAATAGGCCATTACTTGGGTGGGAAAAAATAGTTTACTCTTATTTAAAACAATTAGTTACACTCCCGTAATCCTGTGAAAACTTGGTAAGAAATAATAAATATGAATTTTGGTTGTTGATGCAAAAATTTGTATCAACCGAAGATACCCAGTCAACCTCGAGAGGGGCTAGATAAGATGTGCGCGTGGTTATTGGTAACCAGCAAGGTTGATAAAACGACGTAAACAAGTAAAGAACAAAATAGATTTTTATAATTGTCGATGGTACCAAGACTAAGCCTACATCCACTGTTATGTTATTGCTTAGAGGTGTTACAGGATTGAGAGAAATTACAAGGGGAATGGATGTGAGAGGACATTTAGCTCTGGTGAACTTCTCTCACTTAACGCTCTTTCACACGCATGAGTGTGTTTTCCTCTTGAACTTTACTAAAACTGGAATCTGTCACCTAAAACAGAGGTCGTGGGCTCTTTTTATACTTGGTCTATCTGATAGTGGTTGAAAGTGGGCATTACAGGGTTGCTTGCACGCTTAATCCCCTTAATCAGGATCTCAGTTAATAATCTCCATACTTGTGATAGATCGGGTCATACTAATGATAGCTTAATCCATGCTTATGCCAGTTGTCACCTTGTGGGGGAAGGTAAGCATTGATGGAACGACATGTGGGAGGATCCAAGTTGTTAGGCTTTGATACACCTTAAGGATGAGTGGCACAAATCTTACTGCCAAGAAATTAGACCCAACATGCGTAAGTCTTACTTTCAAATTGGTGTGCTTTCTAAAAGTTATATCATATATGTGCATATTTGATAAATTATATTTCAAAAAAGTATTCAATAAAATATAATATATGTTATGACACGCGGAAGGATCCAGGTTGTCAGACTTTGATACACCTTAAGGACTTGTGGCACAAATCTGACCGCCAAGAAATTAGACACAACATGGGTAAGTTTTACTTTCAAATTGGTGTGCTTTCTAAAAGTTATATCATATATATGCATATTTGAGGAATTATATTTCAAAAAAGTATTTAATAAAACAGAATATATGTTTTTATTAATTTATTTATTAAATTTAAAAATAAAATAACTGGATTTAGTTAAACACTAATCTTGCAGCATTTCGTGGCATATAATGCTGTGAATATCACTAATTTGTATAGAAGATAAGGCTAAAGAGAGAATCTTATATTTAGTAACTGAGAGTTAGCATGGTATGTTGCAATAAAAGCACCAACATCATAATTTAATTTGAAATCCCATATATAGATTACAACTTTAATTAACTACTCCCATATTTAGATTACAGCTTTAATTAACCATATATTATTAATTAATAATACCAACTCCATTTATGTCTTCAACACGACAACACCAACAGCTGCAAAGGAAAGACAGATGCACCCGACTTGAACAATTAAACTAAGACACCCAACTCGAACTAGTCCTTCAATGAGAAGAAGGTCTCTGCGTAAATGCAGATCCCAGTATCCCTTCGCAAATTCAGATTCGGACCTCTCCTAAAGAATCGACTTCCAATGTTGTAGAAATCCAGCCTCTCTTGCTGAGAATTGATAATAACCTCTCCATTCAGATAGCCAAGAATAAAGATTTGTGTCAGTTCATCATCAAATCCTTCCAACTTAGTCAAATCAATGGTGTACTCCTTCACCCATATCTTCTTCACTGGATCTTTCAGAATCCACACATTTGTGACCGGAGGATAGGCAAAAGTGTCCACCAAACACAGCTGCCCTTGAAGTTCCACCAAAAACATGTCGTTTCCTTCCACGTAAGAAGTCACATGTGGATGAGGAATGAAACCGAACGTTTCCGTTTCCAAATCTAGGGACATGATTAATTGATTCTCTGTGGGGTTGCATCCTTCCCACACCATCCAGTAAAACTTCTTGTCCACTAAAACGCCCCAACCAGAAACCATGACAGGGCATTCATTCTCGAGTTGTTTCCATGAGTTAGAACTCACTACGCCGCCATCTGATAAAGTCATGATCTCACATTTGATGGTGTACTCCAACGCTTCTTCATTTTTAATGTTATAGAGATGAACTAGCTTGTATTCCTTCGTTGATTGAATGTAGCCAAATCCTGCATCGACTCCACCGCAAGTGGAAGGTTGCGCCTTGGGGAGTCTTGCAATCTTCTTCATGCTGGGATTGAAGGCATAGAAAATCCCTCTGTTAACGAGACACACCAAGCCATGGCCCGATGGTATCATGTACATGTAGCCAACGACAAGTCCACGAGCTCTGAATTGCATTACGCCCTCCATGTTTGTGGTGAAGAAGCGAGCAACTTGTCTCCGATTGTCTTCCTCGTCATCATGATCAGCGGATTGATCAAGAAACAGCAACTGACGATCTTTCTGAGCTCGCTCAAGGTGTAGCTGTAAGAAATAGGGATCAGTTAATATGCCCAACCAATCTTTGGATACGCACCTGCATTTGCCTATAATCTTCACAGGAAGTCTTGAAAATATGTTGGACCTGATCTCAAGCGGGATTTTTGCCATCTCTATCTTTCTCAATCTACTCATCATTGGATTAAATAGTAGGATTAGAAAGGACTATCCTTCTTTTTTCTGTACCATAAGAAAGCAAATAGATGAACATTGTATGTGCATTTCATATGCAGAACAGATAAATAAAATCTAGTTAATGTTACACATACAAACTACATCAATCATTATTCATTTTAGCTTGTTTAGACTATTTTTAATTTTAGATTATCCAATCTTATTACAGTACATCAGCTTATATGTATGAGCTTAGTTTATATATGTAATATGACTAAAAAAAATCTAAGTACTAAAAAGACTATATTAAGAGACCCTATTTTTATTTTTATCGCTCAAAACTACCAAAAATATAACTAGTACCAGAATCCTAAATTTAGGTTTAATCATCAAGAAAACAGTACAAATGCAAGCACATCTACAACTTGGAAGCAAGGATTATCTGAGACTAAATTTGACTGTAGATAGCGCGAGGAGATCAAATGAAGGGGATTATAATTAAGAAAGGACGTGTTACAAAGTTTGACGAAAAAATAAAAATATAAATATAAAGGCATAGACTTTGGGTAATAATAATAAATTGAAGAAGTGCTTTTGTGAATGTATAACTATTAACAGTTTCCATCGCAAATGGTTTTGGTTCCCAGGACTCTGATAAAATTTGAATATTGGTAAGGAAACTTTGTGAAATTATCTTCAAAATAAAAAATAAAAATAATCCAGAAATAAGTCAAGGCAAAGAAAGTAATTAAATTAGTTTTAAGGACGAAAAACTATGGTAATGTGCTATCTAAGAGGGGCAATATAATATGCTATGTAAGAGTTGATTTATACACATAACAGTCAGTAACATAGGACTTTAATGAATAAAAATTAATAAGAATATATCTTTTATAAATAAATATACGGAAAGAAATTGATATATACAAGTACAATTCATATTGTTATTGTAGTTTACCGTTAAATACCGTTATATACCGTTATATCTATAACTATCTATCAATGATGAATTTCAACTATTAAACTATTATTATCATATTATACTGTTAATATCTTTATATCTTTAACTATTTGTTAATCATTAATTTTAATCACTCATTTACTCTTTCTTCTATGTGCAGTAGATACTAAAGTATTTTTATAATAGTCTACCATCGAAACCGTTATATCTATAACTATTTCTAAGTCATTAATTTTAACAACTTGTTCACTCTTTGATCTTTGTTTTATGTGTTAGTAGATTCTAAACTGTTATTATAATATTCTACTATTAATATCGTTATATCTTTAAGTATTTATCAATCATTAATTTGAACCACTTGTTCACTCTTTTTTTCTATGTTTAGTAGATATATACTAAACCTTTATTATATAATATTCTATCGTTAATATTGTTATATTTATAACTACTTACAAGTCGTTAATTTTTACACCTCTTTCATCACTTTTCATTGATTAGTATATTTTATACTGTTATTACAATATTGACCATTATATCTATAACAATTATTTATCAATCATTAATTTCAACTACTCATTATATCTCTCTTTTGTAATCAATAGATATTAAACTATTATCATAATATTCTACCGTTAATATCATTATTATATTTATAACTATTTATCAATCATTAGTTTCAACTACTCACTCTGTCGCACTCTTACCAGTCACACTAATTTTAGTAATTAAGTGACATATTAACAAATTGAAGAGATCAGGCAGAACAAAAATAAAGAAATGATTCACAAAAATAGACATTATACATGAATAAGGTACAAACTATAAAAATGTATAGAGAATACAAGAAAAATGAATATAGTATGGGAATATTTTAATGCTTCGTTAGTGTTATCGAAAGCATAGAGTGTCGTGATACAATTGGAATGATAAAATTAAGAAAAATGATAGAACAAAATAATAATAATTAAAGAGAGAGAGAGAGAGATCGATTTAAAGAAAATATACCTGCCGAGAAAAACTGAAACTTGATCTAGAGCTGAAACTCAATTTCCAGGGAGGAAAAAGAGAAATAGAGAGAAAGAGATGAGACTTTTAGTAACTCTAAGGAAGATGTGAGGCACCTGGCTGAATAGCTCGTCTCAATTATTTATAGTAGAATAGAGAAGGTTGGGATAAGAAGGGTTAAGATGCAAATAAATCCAATTTTTAAAAATGGAGTCCACACAACAAATGAAATAGGAGTTATGAAATAGAATTCCCTGTCTCAATGCATGTTTGCCAAGTATGATACTGATACTACAGTACAGAGAGTGAGTTTATTTAGATAACTACGCATTAAGTCTTTATTTGGTTCATGCCCTTAAAAGGGAAAAGACAACAAAAACAATTTAAATTAAGGGTTTTTCTGACTTAATAATTTGATTTCAACTTAAAATAATATATACAAATCTACAGTTACTATATATATATAATGAGGTCTTATTTAAAATTTGCAAATACATGCATCTCTTTTCCAAAACATTTCTTGTCTTATTGAGAATGTTTAANACTTGTATAACCTGAAACAACAAAGAACATTAGTCTTAAATACACATAACATTGAGGCATTTCTCAAATGTCAGTTGGATATGTACATGCTTAGTGGATACTGTATTTTCTTTATCCTCCTGGTATGTTGTAGAGGGTTTGTGACGTGGTATGTCAAACTCAACGTCGATCCCATTATCCTAAGTTAATAAGATATCGTCTAATTATTGTAAACATAGATATCATCCAACTGAAACTAATTACATATTTGTCTTCTCGCTTCTTCTGTAGTAATGGGATGACATCCTGTATATCACTCACTCTGGAATCAAGCTAGCCCAATCTTGAATCAAGTTGAGTTTGTAGGATGCTATCATGGTGCAGAACAGTTGCTCTTGGATGGCGAACATTTCTTGAACACGTTTAAGGACCGTGTCCATAAATTGTGAGTTTGCATATCCAAATATGGGGGGATCAGGTTTAAAAATAGTGTGAATCTACATCATCGAACACTGGAAACACAGGTTCATCCTATACAAGTGTAGGCACCTTTAGGAACTCTAAGAGCTCTTAGAACCAATATCTCTTTCTCTTAGATATTGCTGAAACAAGTTCCGCGTTAACATCATCTTGTCCATATTTGTAGGTTATTTATAAGAATCTCTAAAAAAAGAGGTCATCATTTAGTAATATGTATGAAAATTAGAACTATTTTGTAGAATACGTGTTTGCATCCTCTCATATCGAAATGTTTTTGGTTGTCCAGTAACCATGTGAAGTATCTTGGTTTAGGGTTTCCACTCCACCAAGCTCCCAAGATTATCAAGAACTTCATATGTCTACACAAACCAGACATGACATTAGTGAATCCATATAATCGGAAAACTAAAAAAAATGATTATATGAATAGAAATTTACCTAGAATGCCAATGAGAAACCAATAAAAGAGTATGCTTTCTATGGAGTGACCTTTGACTTCTTCTTCTTTGCCACTACTTCCTTGTATTGAGTAGGTATCACTTTTCTCATGGTTTTGAAAGTCAGATCCCAAACCCTTATGCCCTATAGATATTTGTTAAAGAGCGGCAGATAATCGACTAACTGCATTATCTCTAGTTTGATGACCTTCATTAAGTTTGCCCCTAGTAAACTAATGTGCAGAAAATATAATACCGCGAATTTAACTGCATCGTCATCACTATTGCCCCACTTGGCTTCGTCAAAAACCGCAATAAGATCATTATACGTTACTGATCTCTTATTAGGAAAATATATGTCACGTATCCAGTGTTATGGTTATGATGCAACATATGAAGCAACATTTGTGCGTTGATTAAACTCAATTCAGTAACCACTGTGAACTCTTAATGACTTAACCTAACGTCTACACCATTCACACAAAACCAAAACTCCTCATTAGGGTCTTCCTTTGTAATCTTCCGCTGTAGCACTAAATGTGTTAGTACTGTTGAATCTAGAGGCATCTAAATCCAAGAATGCCCCAAAATTGACAAACATAATCTTCTGCTTGTCACTCAATTTCTTTCGGACACTGCCTATTGTATCTTTGTTACATTTGGTAGTCACTTATGCTTTGAAATGATTCGAAGCCGAGTATTTTTCAACGACTTCTCCTATTGTTGGCTCCTCTAGTTCCCTCTTCTTGGACAACTCTACTTTTTCTGCAAACAAAGGATTCAAAGAATTCATAAGTAATAAAGAAAATATCAAATAATTAGATTATATATCCAAATTATAATAATAATAAAAAATAGCTTAATTCGTAAAACAGAGCACTTGGTGTGAAAAACTACACTAGCTAAAATCAGAACATTTTATAAGTCTTTTGGGTTTTACACCAACCCGCCAAAAAATACACCAAGTGCTAGGGATTATATGCTAATGGCGTAGAAAATTACATCAACTTGTAAAGGCTTTGTCAGTTGGCATAATTTTCTATGCTAATAGGTGTGGATTAAAGTGTCAGAATCCAGAAGTTAAGGGCTTAGCAAATATTTAACTAAGCAAACACAAAAACGCTGTCGTTTTTTGTTTCTCTCTTAAAGAGAACGAATGTCTGTATTTTCACTTTCCCTTTCTCTTCACACTCTCTTAGCTACTGACTCACTTAAGTAGCAAATCCTTACTATATTATTGATTCATTCAATCAAATACACAAATTGAAGCTTTGATTTCTTTTAAGTTTTCTCTCGATTTACGATTTTCACTTGGTATCAGAGCTATCGACTAACGTCAATCGCAAACATCTCAAACTTAAATCAATCTGGCACAAGTCTTGAGAAAATGATTCTCAACTCCAACTCAATCAGCTCAGCATTTCCGTCAAGTCTTCAAGTTGTTACTCCGAAGCTGACTAGAGATAACTACCGCGACAATTATCGATTATGGAAGTCGCAAGTTTTGTCAGTGGTGGGAGCTCACGATCTTGAAGATCACCTTACAGGTCTTGTCCTTTGCCCTCAACCTTTAATTACTGCAGATCTTGAACATTTGAATGAGTTAGGAGAAACTAGATCAAGGGAGAAAGTTAACCCTAGCTATATTTCTTGGAAAAGAACTGACAAATATCTAGTGACTTGGCTATTAGCGTCGATCTCAGAATGTATGTTTGCATCTGTGTCAAAATGTCAGTCATCTACATCAATTTGGCTGACCCTAGAAAGTGAGTTCTTAAATGACTCTAAATCCATAGCACTTCACCTAAAAACCTTACTCCAAACCACTCAAAAAGGAAATCTAAGCATTAGTGATTATGTTAAAAAGATGAAAGGAATAGCTGAAAGTTTATCAGCTAGTGGCTAAGTCATATTTGATGAAGATTTATTGCAGTTTATTTTAGATGGACTAGGCCCTGAATTTGATGCAGTAATTGTTAATCTTACTTCAAGAATTGAGTCCAAGTTCGACTCAGTAACCTTACAAGAAGCACAATATTTGCTTAGAAGTATGAAATGAGAATAGAGAGGTTCAATTCTCCAGATTTTCTCAATAGTTCTGTCAATATGGCTGCTATAAGTACTCCAGGGTCTCACACATCCACAACTATACTAATGATGTCTACTGGTAGTTTCCTGTGGCACATAATTTTCCCTCTATCCAAACTACTGCTGGTTCACAAATGTATAACCAATATCTTGCTCATGTCAGCTATTCAGTTCCTCATGTAAATGCTTTAAGTGATCAGTTTAATGCATCAATCAATATTGGGCAATATGGAGTTCCTATGCAAAACTATAAACCACCTAGCATTCCTTTTTTTGGTAGAGGCGGGGGAAGGGGAAATCCTAAAGGAAAACCCATTTGTCAAGTTTGTAACAAAATGGGCCACACTGCTGTGCAGTGTTATCATCGGTATAATTCCACTTACAATGGAACCCCTCCACATGTTGGGAGTACAAACTATGGGAGTAATCAAGTTGGTATCGGTTCTTCACCATCAAACCAACAAATTCATTCTCTTGCCTATGGTCCTAACCTGCCTTACCGTGGAAATCAAAACCATGAAAACAATGGTGGTTATCAACAACAGTAGTCTGTCTCACACTTTACCCAACAACAGCCTACACCAACCATTAATCGCACACCTTCAACCTTTAACTTACCTAGCCAACAAACACATAACTCAAACAACTTACCTGATCAACACACATCCAGTCAGCAAACACATTCCTCAATTCCTAATCAGCAAAAACATTCTTCAGTTCCCAGTCAAGCTTATTTTGATGTTCCCCATTCCCTGCCAAATAACCTATCTCCTAACCTGTCTCTTACTTTTCCCACTCATATCACATCAACTACCATCCAAGATCCAGCCTGGTATATGGATTCTGGAGCAACAGATCATGTTACTTCAGACTTGAACCAATTAAGTGCAAGTAGGAGCTATGATGGAATAGAATAGCTTCAGGTTGGCAGTGGTGAGTTCCTTAACATCTCTCATGTTGGTTTTTCCCTCTTACCTAGTACATTGCAATCTAAATCCTTATATTTGAAAAATGTGTTGTGTGTTCCTCGCATTACAAAAAATTTACTTAGCATTTCCAAATTTAGCAAGGATAATAATGTTGTGGTTGAATTTTCTACTGAATGTTGTGTGGTTAAGGACAAGGTTACCACTTACCAATCAAGTGCTGCTACAGGGAATCTTAAAGCTAGATTATATCAATTGAATTTTCCATCTGCCCTATCCTCACTGTCTCCACCAGTTAATACCTTCTTAGTTTGCTCCAAGTCTCCTACTCAAGTCACATCTAATAAGTCCACTAATGCAAAGAGTACATTAGATAGTTTAGGTTCTGTTGAAGTTTCTTCCAAAAACAGCACAGATAGTTTAGATTCTGTTGAAGTATCCAACTATGTACAGTCAAAACTTAGTTCTAGTCAGTCTCCTTCTATGACATGTGTTGAGAATAAAGATGAATCTCATGTAGTTGATTTTACATCTAATAATTGTACTTCTTTGCTAAATAATAAGAATACAATTCAATGCCATTCTGTTCCCTTACATTCTACTACTTTGTGTACTGATTCTGATTCTTTGCATTCTTTACATGTTGCTCAACTACATGCTACTAATTTGAATGATACAACTTCTAATAATTCTACAACAGCTGCATTGCATTCTCATTCACTTACTGATACTTTACATTCTCTTGACAATACTGATATTTCATCTGCTGGTCTGATACATACTACTTCTTTATTTCATTCTGACTTGATAAATGATGCATTACATTCTAAATTGCATGACTTTAGTGCACCATGTTCAGCAGCCCTAGTATCTGCATCTAGTAAAACCAGTAACACTGCTTTAATTTGGCATAGAAGAGTTGGTCACCCTCATGCTGAGGTGTTTCACAAAATCATGGAACAACTTCCCAAATCAACCTCAACCTTTAAGAACTCCAGCATATCATCTACATTGCCTTTTTGTGATGCTTGTCACCTAGGAAAAATGCATAGGAATAATTTTCCCCTCTCTCACTCAAGAGCTACTTCTCCCTTAGAACTTGTGCACAGTGATGTTTGGGGACCAGCCCCTATAATGTCTTTTGAAGGATTCCGATATTATGTTGCATTTATAGATGACTTTAGTAGGTTTACCTGGCTCTTCCCTTTAAGGACTAAAGGTGAAGTTAGATCAACCTTTATTAGATTTCATCACTTAGTTGAGAGACAATTCAACACCAAACTTAAGTGTCTACACTCTGATAAAGGAGGAGAGTCTAAGGACTTATTTCTTATCTAACCAGTTGTGGAATTCAGTTTAGACACTCATGTGCCTATGTGCATCAACAAAATGGTAGGAGTGAGAGAAAGCATAGACATGTAGTGGAAACTGGACTAACTTTGCTTGCACATGCTTCAATGCCTTTGCAATTTTGGTGGAATGCATTTGATACAACAATATTTTTAATTAACAGAATGCCTTCTTCTGTTCTGAATTTTATTTCTCCTTATCAAATTTTATTTCATAATTCTCCTCTTTATTCCACTTTGAAAGTTTTTGGTTGCACTTGCTATCCTTATTTAAGAGATTATCATCAGCATAAGTTCAATTTCCATTCAGAAAAATGTGTTTTCTCAGGATATAGCTTGGTTCATAAAGGTTACAAATGTTTAAGTCCTAGTGGTAAAGTTTATATCACACCAAATGTTAAGTTCAATGAGCTGGAATTTCCTTTTGCTCATAAGTTTAATCTATCAACCTCCACTTCCAACACTTCAGTAAAGTCTCATACTGCCACACCTATAATTAGCTTTCCTTTTGAGTCAGTTAAAACCTCAAGTTCTACTGATACAACTTCTGCTGATGGATCTCTACCTGCAACTGTATCTTGTGGTCCTTCTAATTCCTGCTCAACAAATGATCATCATGATTCAACCTCAGCAGTTAAATCCTCTTCTCCCATCTCTGATGCATCTCTTACCTTAAAATCACTTTCTTTACAGCCCTTCCTTGAAACAGATTATTTTTCTTGTTCAAACTCCCAATCTAAGTCATCAAACTCACTTATAAATTGTCCTTTAGTTGTGGATTTTACTTCCTACTCTACCTTACCTCCTCACAACTCCACAAGTAATCATTTTTCTTCCCACTGCCAACCTGAAACAGTTCCTAATCCGTCACAGTCTACTGCTACCCCTCCATTAGTTAGTCATAATATCCATCCAATGACAACAAGAACCAAATCCCAAAGTCTTCCTCCACCAAAAATTGGCTTAATATCTTTCTCTACCTCTGCTGTTGTTCCTAAACCATGCTCTGTTAAAGAGGCACTACAAAGTATTGAATGGCAAGATGCAATGAGTAATGAATTTTACAGCCTTACTTAAGAACAACACCTAATCTTTCGTGCCTCCTGTTGGTGATATGAATATTGTAGGCAATAAATGGGTATTTATAGTTAAGTATAATCAAGATGGATCTCTACAAAAGTACAAGGCTAGGTTGGTTGCTAAAGGGTTTCAGTAGACTCCAGGGCTTGATTATTTTGAAACATTCAGCCCCGTTGTTAAACCTTCCACCATTAGGATAGTTGTTACATTGGCTGTCACAAATGGGTGGGATATTCAGCAAATAGACATCAATAATGCCTTTCTGAATGGAACTCTAAATGAAACTGTATTCATGCGACAACCTGAAGGTTTTGAGCATCCTCAGTATCATGGTTTTGTCTTTAAGTTAGAAAAAGCCTTGTATGGTCTTAAACAAGCTGCTAGGGCTTGGTTTGACAAGTTAAAGGAAGATTTACTGAGTAAAGGTTTTCATAATTCAGTGGCAGATTCCAGCTTGTTTATTTTTCAAGAAGGTGATCAAAAGACATATCTTCTTATCTATGTTGATGATATCTTGATAACTGGAAGGAACACAACTTTTATCCACACTTTGATCAAAGATCTTAATGCTCAATTCTCACTTAAAACACTTGGATCAGTTCATTATTTTCTTGGTATAGAGGCTATTAAAACTGATCAGGGTATGCATCTTAAACAAACTAAATATATTCCTAACTTGCTGGTGAAAACAAGAATGGCAGATGCACACCCTTGTTCTACACCACTAGCAGTAGGTACCAAGCTGTTTGTAGGAGACAGTGAATGCTTTAAGGATCCAACTTTGTATAGAAGTACAGTGGGAGAATTGCAATATCTCACACTCACCAGACCTGAAATCAGCTTCATAGTTAACAAATTAAGTCAATACTTGCAAGCTCCTACTGAAATACAATGGCAAGCATGCAAAAGGGTTCTTCGATATCTCAAAGGAACTCAGAATCATGGCCTTCAGTTTAGACCAGTAGCTTCTTTGAACATTGAGTGTTATGCTAATACAGATTGGGGCAGCAATCTTGATGATAGAAGGTCTACTAGTGGATATTGTGTCTTCTTAGGTCCCAATCTGATTCAATGGAGCTCTATGAAACAAAAGGTAGTTGTTTTGTCCTCTACCGAGGCTGAATATAGGGCATTAGCTCACACAGCAACTGAAGTTGCATGGTTGAAGAATATTTTTTCAGAATTAGGCCTAATTTTTCCTCAGGGACCTGTCATATGGTGTGACAACCTTAGTGCAGGGGCCTTGGCTGCCAATCCTGTATTTCATGCCAGAACTAAGTATATTGAGATTGATGCTCACTATATAAGAGATCAAGTCTTGACTAAGCATTTGTTGGTTCAATACATTCCTAAAAGTTACAAATTGCTGATATATTAACAAAGGCACTCTCTACAGTTCAGTTTCAAGAATTGAAGGAAAAACTTACTGTGATTCAGTTACAATGCTCTAGCTAAATGCCCTACTGTATTATCTTCTACTGCAATGTCTGATTGAAATCAGTGGTCTGCTGGGATTGTTGAAGTTTTGTGTGGTTTATGAATCAGTTTGGATGGTTTTGTGGAATTTGATCTGCTGCAGTTTGTGTGAATTTTGTGAAATCTGTTGGTTTTGTGGAAACTGATCTGCTACAATGATTCTTGCAGTTTGTGTGTTTTTGTTTGTGAAATTTGCAGATGTGCTACAATGGATGATGAAGTTTGAAGTTTGCAGTTTGTATGGATGGTTTTATGGAAATTGATCTGCTGCAATGATTCTTGCAGTTTGTGTGTTTTTGTTTGTGAAATCTGCAGATGTGCTACAATGGATGATGAAGTTTGAAGTTTGCAGTTTGTATGGATGGTTTTATGGAATCTGATCTGCTGCAATGATTCTTGCAGTTTGTGTGAATTTTGTGAAATCTGCAGATGTGCCACAATGGTTGATGAAGTTTGCAGTTTGTGTGTTTTGTTTGTGAAATCTGCAGATGTGCTTCAATGGATGATGAAGTTTGTAATGAATTCTGAAGTTTGTGTGTGTTTTTCTACTGATTGTTGAAGATTGTGGTTTTACTGGTGTTCTTCAGTTGCAGTGACCATTGGATGTTAAATTCTGGTTTCTGTGTTTTTTACTCTGATGCAGTCTTGAGTTCAGTTGCAGTGACTGCTGGATGATGAATTCTGGTGTAGTTGTTCATGTGATTTTTACTGGTGTCTGTGTTTTTTACTCTGATGCAGTCTTGAGTTCAGTTGCAGTGACTATTGGATGATGAATTCTAGTGCAGTTGTTCATGTGACTTTTACTGGTCTTCTGCTGAAATGTTCTGATGCAGTTTGTGTGGTTCAGTTACAGTGAATACTGGATGATGAATCTGCTGTAATGTTCTGATGCAATTTGTGTGGTTCAGTTGTAGTGAATACTGGATGATGAATTCTGGTGCAGTCTTTCATGTGACTTTTACTGGTGTTCTGCTGTAATGTTCTGATGCAGTTTGTGTGGTTCAGTTGTAGTGAATACTGGATGATGAATTCTGGTGCAGCATTTCATATGACTTTTACTGGTGTTTTGCTAAATACAGTTTGGTGAAGAATGAAGTTTTGGGTTCAGTTGCAGTGGACATTGGATGTTGAATTTCATTGATTACTGCTGAATGTAGTTTGGTGAAGACTTGCTAAAGTTTTTTTTTTTTTTCCTTTTTCTTTTTGGAGGCAAATTGTTTTGAGTGGGCATGTGGATTAAAATGCTAGGATTTGGAAACCTGGACTAGGGAGTTAGATTTGAGTGGGCACGTGGATTAAAGTGTCAGAATTCAGAAGTTAAGGGCTTAGCAAATATTTAACTAAGCAAACACAAAAACATTGTCGTTTTGTGTTTCTCTCTTAAAGAGAACAAATGTTTGTATTTTCACTTTCCCTTTCTCTTCACACTCTCTTAGCTACTGACTCACTAAAGTAGCAAATCCTTACTGTATTATTGATTCATTCAATCAAATAAACAAATTGAAGCTTTGATTTCTTTTAATTTTTCTCTCGATTTACGATTTTCACTATAGATTAGCTCACTATCTATTGGCGTATTTTTTCACGAGCTGGCGTAAAAGATTACTCCAACTTGGAAAGTCAAAGGCCCTTCCTTGGTTGGCGTAATTTTCTACACTATTAGCATAAAATCTTGGTCTGTTGGTGTGATTTTCCTAGTTGGCGTGATTTTTTACGCCAACTAGGAAAATCGTGCCGATAGTCGAAGCGGCTCTAATTCAACATTCCACAACAAAAACAAACAAAATACTAAGGGTAGGAAACAAATTCTGAAAACCAAACTAAATTGGAAAACCGGACCGAAATCGAACAAGAAATTCAGTTTATTTTTTTTTTTTAAATTGGTTTCGTTTCGTTTTGAAAAAAATTCATAAACTGATTATCTGGTTCAGTTTTTGATTTACGGGTTTTTTCATGTTGGTTAACCAAAACTAGATTTTAAAACTGGTTTCCAAAAAATAAAAAACCCTAAGTATATATTATACTTAACTTCTTAATCGCCACTTTTCTCTTTCATTTTCCTCTTCTTCTTCACTTTTCTCTTCCTTTTTCATATCTTCCTCTCCTCCATTTCTTCTTCTTCACTTTTCACTTTCTTTTTCTCTATCTCTTCTCCTTCAGTTTTCTCTTTCTTTTTTGTCTTATCTTCTCCTCAAGTACTTTGGATGGCTTAATTTGACTTCTTTGGTGAAGAATAATAGTATAGGTATCTTCATCACTTTCTTGAAAGATGTCGGTGTATTTATAATTTATGTTAAAGCTTGCAGGTGAATACTAAATTGTTTTACTAGTGAATACAACATTTGGCTAGAATTTGAGAGTAAAAATGGCCAATGGCCACACTTTCTCAGTCTTCCTGTTTTTAAAAACTAGTTTAAACCGGTTAACCAGTGAAGTGAACCGAATATTTGGTTCAATTCATAACCAGTTTAGTCATATAACAGGTTTGGTTTCAGTTTAGGTTTTTGCTTAAATTGAAAAATTGGTTTGGTTTGTAAATTACCCTATCTAGTTCGGTTAACCGGATTTTCCCACCCCTACAAAACACTTCTATTCGCATAAAACACAACAACTCCCATACCACAAACAACCAAAACAAATAAACACCAAAAATAAAAAATCAACCCTAACCCTAACATTTTACAAAAACTATAAACCCTAACATTTAGCAAAATACATGAATTTTTACACAATATATTGCATAATCTAGTATTGAGAACATCATAAACTAACCTTCTTGCCTATTTTATAGTGTCCAATTCACTCAAATCATGGATAATGGATGATTTCGATAGGGATTTCTTCTCCAAACATAAACGCGGATGAAAAACTTCAAAATGGAAGTGATATCGCCATTTCTTTTATGGATTAATGTTGTATATGATTGTGATTAAAGGATTAGGGTTTGAAAATAGATTTGGCTCCCTTACTTTTTTTTTTTTTTTTTTTTTTAAATGGTTGAAAAAGGATAGAAATTGGATTTATATATTGTGGTACTTTTGGTTTAATGCAATTTGGTGGTTACTTGTATATAGGGTTTGAAATTTTTGTTAATTACTATAGACCCTAGAAAATTTTCGTTATATGTTTAAAAACCCAAAAATCTAGGGGTGAGCACGGGTAGCGGGTAGAACCGGAACCGGGGGTAAGAACCGGAACCGGAACCGGAACCTACCCAGAACCTGCACTGTGCGGGTAGGTTCCGGTTCCAATTTTTTGGAACCGCTACTGTGCGGTTCCGGTTCCGTATCTACTCCCCTCGGAGGACCCGGAACCGGAACCGGAACCTGTAAAAGGGTACCCTTTGAACCTGTTTGGGAACCTGTTTGGAACCTTTTGAACCTGTTTGGAACCGTTTTGGAACCTGTTTTGGAACCTGTTTGGAACCTGTTTGGAACCTATATTGGAACCTGTTTTGGAACCTGTTTAAACCTATTTTGGAACCTGGACTATAATGAATATTTGTGAAATGTAAATAATGGGGGAGTTTCTATATTTTACATATAAAAAAATTTAAAATAGAAAAAGTTAAATTTTTAGAATAACCTAATTAAAATAATATATACATTATACTTATTACATAAATTACACCATATTAAAAGCTTAATTATTTAATACATTAATAAAGTTTGATCAATAAGTGAATAATTGGAATTATGATCCATTAAAGTGTTTTACATTTTTAATGTTATTAAAAGAATTATTTTGAATAAAATAGTATATTTGATTGAGTAATAATATATTATTGTATTTACTTCAATTATCAAGTTCAAGTATATCTATAATAATAGTAATTAATTAATTATATATATAAATTGATAAACATTAATAAATTTAATTACTGGTTAATATCATACTTACAATTATAACATTCATTATAGTTAAATGATTACTTATAATTATAATTTTATAACATCTTAATTGATTATAGTATAATTAATTATAGCATTACATTAATTGATTCCTACTTAATTAATTGACTTTATAAACATTAGTACAACTTAATTAAATGATTAAAAATCTAATTAATTATAATATTACATTAAAATTTATAGTATGATTATTTAATAGTTATTCACTAACATTACATTACGTATAATTATTAATTAATTATAACATTACATAATTAAATAATTACTTAATTGATTATGAGTTATGATATTATGTTAAACATTAGTAATACTAATTTGCTACATAAACATAGCACAATACTTAATTAAATGATAAAAATTAATTAATTATACATTACCTTATAAACATTCATTATAACATTAATTAAACATTACATTATAGTTAATAATATTCAATTAAATTAATATTATTATATTCATTATATATTATGATCACTTACTTATTAAGCATTACATAGTTAAATGATTATATAATTACTAATTTATATGAATTTATAACATTACATTATAAACATTAGTATTTACTAATTTACTTTTATTACATTACTTAATTAACGATTAAAAATTTAATTAATTATAACATACCTTATATATTATAATATTTACTTATCAATTATAACATTCTATTATAAACATTAGTATATTAATCATGATTTGAAATTTATTAATATAAATTAAATTGTAGATTTATAGTATGATTATTTAATTCTTATAACATTACATTATACTATATAGTATGATCATATAATTATATAACATTACATATATAATAATTACTTAATTGATTATGAGTTATGATATATATTTAAACATTAGTATTACTAATTTAATATATAATTAGCACAATACTTAATTGAATGATAAGAAATTATTAATTATAACATTATCTTATAAACATTTCATTATAACATTAATTAAGCATTACATTATAGTTAAATAATTACTCAATTAAATATATATTATGTATTACATTATATTATTATTACTACTTAATTATAGCATATATAGTTAAATGATTACATAATTACTTAATTAGTTATGAATTAACATTACATTATAAACATTAGTAATTTACTATACTATTACATTACTTAATTAAACGATAAAATTTAATTAATTAAACATACTTTATATATTTGTAATTGATTACTTAATCAATTATAACATTTCATTATAAACATTAGTATATTAATTAAATGATTTGAAATTTAATTAATTATAATATTAAATTATAGATTTTGTATGAGTACTTATTCTTATAACATTACATTACTATTTATAGTATGATCATATAATTAATATAACATTACATAATTAAATAATTACTTAATTGATTATGAGTTATGATATTATATTTTAAATATTAGTAATTACTAATTACTACATAAACATTAGCACAATACTTAATTAATGATAAAAATTTAATTAATTATAACATTACCTTATAACATTAATTAAGCATTACATTATAGTTAAATATACTCAATTAAATTATAATATTATTATATTACTTATTTATGACACTTACTTATTATAGCATTATATAGTTAAATGATTACATAACTTAATTAGTTATGAATATAACATTACATTATAAACATTAGTAATCTACTATACTATTACATTCTTAATTAAACGATTAAAAATTTATTAATTATAACATTTTATATATTTGTAATATGATTACTTAATCAATTATACATTCCATTATAAACATTAGTATATTAATTAATGTTTTGAAATTTAATTAATTATAATATTAAATTATAGATTTGTAGTATGATTACTTAATTCATTATAACATTACATATACTATTATAGTATCATATAATTAATATAACATTACATAATTAAATAATTACTTAATTGATATGAGTTATGATATTATATTTTAAACATTAGTAATTACTAATTTACTACATAAACATTAGCACAATACTTAATTAAATGATAAGAAATTTAATTAATTATACATACCTATAAACATTAATTAAGCATTACATTATAGTTAATAATTACTCAATTAAATTATAATATTATATATTCATTATATTATAATCACTTACTTAATTATAGCATTATATATTAAATGATGCTAATTACTTAATTATTATGAATTTATAACATTACATTAAACATTAGTAATTTACTATACTATTACATCTTAATTAAACGATTAAAAATTTAATTAATTATAACATTACTTTATATATTTGTAATATGATTACTTAATCAATTATAACATTCCATTATAAATATTAGTTATTAATTAAATGATTTGAAATTTAATTAATTATAATATTAATTATAGATGTAGTATGATTACTTAATTCATTATAACATTACATTATACTATATGTATGATCATTTAATTAATATAACATTACATAATTAAATTATACTTAATTATTATGACATTATATATAAACATTAGTAATTTACTAATTTGCACAATATTTAATCGAATTTTATAATTTTATTAATTATAATATTATATTATAAATTTATGGTATGATATTTAATTAATTATAACATTCTATTATAAACAATATTATACTTAATTAAATGATAACAATTTAATTATAATATTACATTATAATTAATAATATATTACTTAATTAATTATAACATTACAATTTACATTGTAGTTGATCACTAATTAATTATACATTACAATTTACTTGTAGTAGGATCACTTATTTAATTTAACATTACTTGTTCTAATATAAATTTACTAAATTAATTGGTATATTATAAATACCCAATTAACCAATTATAACATTAAATTAATAATTTATAAACATTAATAATTTATTAACTTATCAAATAGACCCCTGGCAAATGGCAATGTTTAATTAGTATTAAGATTGTTGTGTTTAAATGATTCTGGTGAAGTTATTTTATGTGAATTGTGATCAATAATTGTTTGTGTTTTGGTTTTGATTGATGAATTTTATATGAATTGTGATGAATTGATTGGAATTCAAGCGTTGCTTAGAGATTACAGGTTATGAGTTACATTGGACACAAATGAATGAATAACGAAAATTTGTTAGGGGTGTATTTGTAAACTTATAAGGTGTTTTTGTTATTTTTTAAACTAATAGGGGGGTAATTGATTTTTTACAGGGTACCCTGGAAAGGAACCGGAACCTGCATTTTAGGTTCCGGTTCCTTGAATTGAAGAACCTATACTGTGCGGTTCCGGTTCCGGTTCCTTTTTTTGGGAACCTGTACTGTGCGGTTCCGGTTCCGGTTCCCCGAAAAAGTGCAGGGTACCCGGAACCGCTCACCCCTACAAAAATCTATGAAAGATGGCAGAGAAAAATAAATGAAGTATAAAAAACTTAAAGATTATCTATATGAGGTGTGGTGAAAGCATTTAACTTTGTTTTGTTTCTTTCATAAGTTATTATTTTAATTTATTTGCTTCGGATTAGGATAGATCCAATCTCTAAGATCAATTAGTTTGGATATATCTATACACTTTCTTCTTGTGGTAAGCATTAATTTTCTGTAATATATATCTTAATCACATTATTTTCATGGCATGTGCACGATATTGTTGTTGGTTCCTTGTGCTATTTGTGCTTCAACTAAACAAATCAGAAGCATTCACCTAATATATGCTATAGTACAAGTCTCTTTTTCTCAATTTATAACTTTCTTTTCTCGGACTTGTATGATTGTTTATTTTTAATGACAAGACGTACAACACAATAGGAAACTGATAAGATTGGTTGGCGCATTTGTATGAGAAAATATTTGCAAATCATGAATCACATTCCATTATTTAATTCATATGCCCTTTTACGATCTTAGTCTTTCTGCCCCTTAGGTTTTTTTTAATGGCAAGACATACAATAGAAAAAGAAATTGATAAGGTTGGTTGATGTCGATAATAATTTGTTTGACAAAAAAACGATGTTAAATTACATATGCAAAGTAAATATCTAAAATTAATATATACAAATTGAGCATGTGACATCACTCTTTTAATGAATATTTAATGAGTTGGCAATTTATATGACGTTAGTCTATATGACAAGGTTTTACCGCAAAAAAAAAAAATAATAATAATAATAAAATAAAATTTCATCTACTACTGTTCTTGACATTGCTTCAAATCTGAGTCACATTGATTCCTTCAATCTACTGAACCTTGATTCTTCAATAGATGATGATGAACCTCAACCTTTTTTGGGGCATTTGCCAAGCTTTTAAAAAAAGTGGGGCTGAGAGAGGAATCTGCCAATAATAATAACAATAATTATTATTATTATTATTATTATTATTATATACAAAATAGCGATTGGGGGAATTTGCCAAATTTTTTATACAAAAATTTTTTGAGCGCTATTACATGTATAAACTAATATATACTAATTATAGTATACATTAGTTTATACAATTATTTTACAAATTAATATATATAAATTAATTTGACACTACTCTTTTATCGACAAACCATTCATCTATATTTATTGAGTATTTATTAAGTTGATTTTTTGTATGCATTCATCTATTCACTTCATTTATGATATATGTTTATCAAACGACTCAAGAAAAGAGTAAGAAAGAGAAAATAACAAACAGAAAAACAGAGTAAGCTGAAACTTTTCTGGAGTTAAAAATGAGAAACTATTTTATTATTCGTTATTCAGAAAACACAACTCTTTACACTTTATAAGAAAGTTTGTTACAATCCTTGTCAACTTTAAATCTCAATCGCTCATTAGAATAACAAACAAACACAAAACTTTCTATTTGAACCCTTCAATTCAGCAGGAACTTTTTGCTGTTACAGCTCACACTTCCTGAGTTGACAAAGATAAGCTCACGTGAAACTGTTACAGCTCACACTTCCCGAGTTGACGAAGAAGAGGCTCACGTGAAACATGTTTTCTGTTACAGCTCATCTTTCCTGAGTTGACGAAGAAGAAGCTAACGTGCACTTCCTAAGTTGATGAAGAAGAAGCTCATGTGAAGTAGCAGAAGCTCACGTGAAAGAAAGCTCACGTGAGACATGTTGCTGAGATGAAAAATAAGTGAAAATGACACAAAAGAATGTCGTTTCTTGCTTGATTCTTTTGAGGCTTGCATGCATGTCAACATCGTCCCTCAAGCCAAAGAAAGAACTCAAGAGAACAAAAAAAAAAACCTTTCCAGTAAACAAAAAAGAAACCGACGATATTACAGACCTCACGATTGGTGACTTCAAGTTAGCTCAAACTCATTAGCAAGATTTTCATCCCTCATAAAAAAAAAAAATTGTTTGTGACAGCTCAGCCTTATCAGCAAGATTTCATCCCTCAGATTCAAAAAAAATTTCAGTTTCATTTCTTCCACTATTTATTTCATCTTCAGTGCTTCCTGTAATTTTTTATTCGAACCTGGGATTTGATGCTTGTTCTTGAGACACTAATCATCCCTCAAGTAGAGATTCAGAAGGAGAAGCAAAAATACAGAGTTGATCGCGTAGAAACTGAAAACAAGAGCTGGACAACGGTTTGGTGAGAATATCAGCAACTTGAAAGGAAGAGGCCACACATTGGACAACTAGGAGCTTGGACTGAACCATCTCCCGAACAAAATGCATATCAATTTCGATGTGTTTTGTGCGGGCATGGAAAACAGGGTTGGAAGCAAGGGTGCCAACACCGGTATTATCGCACCAGAGAACTGGAATACTTGGGATAGGTATGTGAAGCTCCTGAAATACGTTCTGGAGCCAAGCAATCTCGGTGGAGGCTTGAGCCAAGGCGCGGTATTCAGCTTTGGTAGATGATAAGGCGACAACCTATAGTTTTTTGGAGCTCCATTGAACCAGATTAGAGCCAAGAAAAATGCAATAGCCACTTGTGGACTTGCAATCAGAGAGGCTACTGGCCTAGTCAGAATCTGCATAACCTTCAAGCTGCAGAGTAGAACCTTGGCGAAAGGTGAGGCCATGATGTAGAGTGCCTAGTGTATAACGTAGTACATGCTTGCATGCTTGCCAATGGTTGATGGTGGGAGCCTTAAGAAACTGGCAGAGTTTATTTACAACAAAAGATAGATCAGGACGAGTCATAATAAGATATTGTAGTGCACCGATAAGGCTCCGATAGGTGGTGGGTTGTTCAAAAGATGGACTGTCATCAAACCGTAATTTGGATCCAAGAACCATGGGCGTTGAACAGGGATTACAGTGTTGCATACCAAACTTGAGAAGAATCTCCTGAGCATGCTTGCTCTGGTTTAGTTGTAATCCATAAGCAATTTGATTCACGAAAATTCCTAAGAAGTAATGAACAGACCCAAGAATTTTAAGACCAAAAGTGGCATCCAGATCAGCAACAACTTGTTGAATGAAAGATTTGTCATTTCCAGTGAGTAAGATATCGTCAACATACACTAGAATGTAGACAATAATTGAGTCTTGAGAGTAGTAGAAGAGACTGGAATCAGAGGAGGAGTTCTTGAAACGTTTCTGTAACAGGGTAGATTTGAGTCTGTCAAACCAAGCCCGTGGTGCTTGCTTTAAACCGTAAAGGGCCTTGTGAAGCTTGCAGACATGATGAGGTTTGGATGTATCAAGAAAACCTTCCGATTGAGGCATGAAAACAGACTCAGAGAGCTCACCATTTAAAAACGCATTATTCACATTGACCTATTGTATATCCCAGCAGTGGTGTACTACCAAAGAAAGAATTACTCAGATTGTAGAAGCCTTGATCACGGGAGAGAAAGTTTCAAAATAATCGAGACCGGGTGTCTGATGAAACCCCCCTTAGCGACGAGTCTGGCCTTGTATCATTAAAGGCTACCATCGGCATTTAATTTAACCTTAAAAACCTACTTGTTACCCACTAAAGTCATATCATTTGTGTAGGGAACTAAGGACCAGGTTTGATTACGTTGAAGGGCCTCGTATTCCTCTGTCATGGCTTTCAACCATAAGGGATTATTTAACGCTGATGTAACAGATGGAAGTTCTGTGTACAAAGAAGGAGCGACAGAACTGAGGAAAGCAGTATTTTGAGTAGCTGTCTTGCTTCTGGTGAGCATGGAATGACAATTTTGTGTCAAGGAGAAGGTGGCAGTGCAAGGGAGGAAAGAGTGTGAGTTTGGTAGGACTGAAGATCAACTTCTAGCCTGATAGAGGGATGTACTGATGAGTGAGTGGGAGAACCAGTAGAATTGCTACAGGAGGTGGAGCTTTTTTGAGGATCTTATTGTGAGGAAGCCCTAGAAGGAATGTCTTGATAGTGACATGTATTAGAGGGATCAACAGAGGAGGATAAGTTGATAGGAAGTCGCCAAGGATGTGTCAAAAAAAGTTCACTAGTTGTTTCAGATCCTGAATTAGAAGCATCAAGAAAATTAGTAAAAAAAGGAAAAATTGCCTCATTGAATTTAACACTCTGTACAAGATAAACCTTGCCACTAGAATTGAGACATAAATACCCCTTATGATGTGAACTGTAGCCTAGAAAAATACATTGTTCAGTGTGAAATGCAAATTTGTGCTTCTAATACGGTCTAATAAAGGGAAAACACTGGCAGCCGAAAGTTCGAAGGTCGTTATAAGCTGGAGTCTTTTGAAATAAAAGATAATAGGGAACCTAATTTGATATCACAAAGGAAGGTAGGTGATTAATCAAGTATACTGCTATGTGAAATGCAAACCACTAGAAGCAAAGAGGAAGAGAAGCTTGTACCAGCAAAGTCAGTCCCGTTTCTGTTACATGGCGATGTTTACGTTCAATCTTGCCGTTTTGTTGATGTGTGTGCAGACAAGGGTGACGAAAATGGATAACCTATTGAACAAAAAACTGAGCCAAAGGTCTGAACTCGCCTCCCCAATTAGATTGAAACACCTTTATTTTACTATTAAATTGTTGAGACACAAGCTGATTAAGTTGCTGAACAATAGTGGTAACTTTAGATTTTAGTTTAAGAGGATACATCCATGAGTATCTGGTGTAGTTATCAACAAACAAGAGATAATACCGGAAACCTGTAGCAGAAACTATAGGCGTAGGTCCCCAAACATCAGCAAAAACCAACTCAAAAAGATTTGATGATTGAGTAACAGAAGGTGGAAAAGAATTCTGATGAAGTTTGCCATATTGATAGGCTTCACAAAACTCTGTTTTATTTACTGTATTATCCTTTACATTCAATACTGGAACAAGACATTTTGGAGCAGAAAAGTGAGGATGACCAAGCCTCCTGTGCTAGAGATCACCGTAACTAGGCTGACTTTTTTTTTCAACTATACCAGATTTATTACAGGAAACTAATTTACTTGCTGAACAACCAGGGGTAGTCACCGGATTGTGAGAGGATGCTGAAGAGGTGGTTGATGCTTGTGACAGATAGGATTGAGATGAATTAGATGACTTGGACACATCTTGCTGACTTACACCATTTCCAGTGGGAACATCAAGCTGGTATAAGCCATTATGCTGGAAGCCCTTAAGAAGAACCACCTGTGAAGCCTTGTCCTTAATAACACAAGTATCGGCAGAAAATTCAACCAAAACGTTGTTGTCCCTTGTTATTTTGGATATACTAACCAGATTTTTTGTCACATGTGGAACACAAAGAATATTTTTGAGATGTAAGGATCTGTCAACACAAAAAGAAGGGAGAGTAGTCAAACCTGTATGAGAAATATTCAAACATTGGCCACTGCCAACTTGTAGAGATTCTGACCCACTGTACTAATTTTTGAGAGAGAGATTTTGGAGATCAAGAGTTATGTGATGAGTTGCTCCGGAGTCAATAAACCAGTTAGGATCTGCTACTGTGAGAGGTGTTGCTATTGGATTAGACTGTTTTGCTCCAAAGAATTGTGTCAGTTGACTTTCCCCTGAACTACAAGAGTGATGTTGCATGTTATTCTGAGATGGTGATTGGGTGTTTGGTACAACATTCTGAAGAGTCATTTGAGGGTACATAGCTGTAGGTGAGTTGGTGAAAGGTTGGTTGGAGTAGTAATTGAAGTATCCAGGTTGAGTATTGGCAAGGTAGGCTTGAGCAGGACCTAAATTTTGAGCAGGTTGTGATGATGAATTATACTCATAACCAAAAGAAGGCTTGTGATTTTCATTACCTTGAAAAGGGGTGTCAAAGCGATGGTAGCATTGAAGCGCCATATGGCCAATTTTCCTACACAATTGGCAAAACAACCGTGGTTTGTAAAAATTCCTTCCTCTTCCTCTACTTCGACCAAAATTTGGAGTATAAGTTTGAAAGTTTGGGGCAAGCTGATAGGAGTTCCTCGGCTCACTCTGGTTCTGATTCTGTAAGGAAGACTGTGTAAACTGATTTTGTTGCTGCTCTGAGGTATTTACAACTAACATGACTGGTTGAGGTTGTGAGTTAACAGTTTGTTTATTTGCAATGAAGGCAGCAGCTTCATGAAATCCTATATAGGCTGAGTGTTGTTTTTCCAACCTCATTTCATGCTTATGCAACAGGAATTGTGCTTCTTGCAGTGATACTTCATTACTTCTAGCAGTTAAGGTTGCTACCATGGCATCATACTCCGGTCCAAGTCCATCAAGCAAATATAACAACAGTTCTTCATTAGTCATTGTCACACCACTTGTGGTTAAAGATCCAACAATCTCTTTCATTTTTAACACATATTCGTTGATACTGGAGTTTTCTTTTCTTATGGTTTGTAATTGATTTCTTAAATGCAGAATCCTAGCCTTAGAATCTGCTAGAAAATGCATCTCTAGAGTGTGCCAGATTTCACATGTGGTTTCACAATTAGCTACATGCCTAAACATTGTTTTAGAGATGGAGGACATCAACCAACTGAACACAAACTGATCAATTTTTTTTCCATAAGATATATTCTGAATTTACTATCTTCGTTGGTTCATCAGTTTCAGAAAGGGTAAAAGGAGGAGGACAGAGTTTTTCACCTGACACAAATCCTTCTAGTTCGAAGGACTTGTGATTTCCAATAGCCATAGTTTTTCTCGCCTAGTTTCACCATGATAGTAGGTAAAGCATTGTTGAGTGCTGAGGATGAAAGTGAGTTCATTGTTTTTCCTTCTGTGTTGAAGGCTGAAAATTGAGGAGTTTTTGGATCCGCCATTGACGTCTGTCAAAAAAGCTCTAATACCATATCAAACGACTCAAGAACAAAGTAAGAAAGAGAAAATAACAAACAGAAAAATAGAGTAAGTTGAAACTTTTCTGGAGTTAAAAATGAGAAACTATTTTATTATTCGTTATTCAAAAAACACAACTCTTTACATTTATAAGAAAGTCTGTTACAATCCTTGTCAATTTTAAATCTCAATCATTCATTAGAATAACAAACAAACACAAAATTTTCTATTTGAACCCTTCAATTCAGCAGGAACTTTTTCTTGTTATAGCTCACACTTCCTGAGTTGACGAAGAAGAGGGTCATATGAAACATGTTTTCTGTTACAGCTCATCTTTCCTGAGTTGACGAAGAAGAAGCTAACGTGCACTTCCTAAGTTGATGAAGAAGAAGCTCACGTGAAGTAGTAGAAGCTCACATGAAAGAAAGCTCACGTGAGACATGTTGCTGAGATGAAAAATAAGTGAAAATGACACAGAAGAATGTCGTTTCTTGCTTGATTCTTTTGAGGCTTGCATGCATGTCAACAATGTTTGTATAAAAGAGTTTATAGAAAGAGTTTATACATTTACTATTATTCAATTTCTTTTTATTAGTCTTTAAGTACAAAAATTATTTAATCATGTTATGTTAAACCTGATATTATCAACTTCCTAAACCAACAAAATAAACCACACAACCACAGATCAAGAATAAAGAATGAAAAAAGGGCACTAACAACACACACCAAATTTTACCATGATTTGCCTATCCGATGTTGGATAGACTACATCCACGTTGAGCTCCAGTAAACTTGGGGCTCACTACACTAAAGATCAAGAGATTCAAGATGTACAACTTCTCCGCATTACACAATAATCACACACTCTGCTAACTCCCTCAAATCCTAATTGTAACCCTTTTCTTATGAGAAATCTAACCCTATTTCTTAACCATTGAAGGACAACAAAACCCCCAACACACGATTACATAGATCGCAAAAGATTACAAGAATTTTAGCTGATTTGAATAACCCTAGCAGAAGCTTTATTATGAAGAATCAAAGAAGAACTGAAATCTGCCTAATTTTTGCTGCTTAAATAGGTTGACCTATTTGGTTGATAAACACCATCAGATTGGGTTGAAAGCAATGGCCAAGATTGACTCTTGAATTGGCTTGAAATGGCAGTGTTTGTATTAGTATCCAATGGCACCGTTTAAGCTTCACTTCAACAATCTCCACCTTGAAGCTTAAACTTGATAATCCGAGGATTATACTAGTTTATTTAAGCTTTTAGGCCGGATTTTAGATACTTCTTAGTTCATTTATGCTTGAATTGCTACTTAATTCCTTACATTTCGTGTTTCAGGTTAAAATGGGCATTTTGAGCAAATAAAGATAGATTTGGAGTTTCTGGACTCAAAAGCAAGCGGATCTTAGAAGTTGGGAGAGTTCTGAAGCAGAGTCAAGCACGATGAAGCTTGTTCCCAAGGGAGAGCAATGAAGATCGAAGATTCAAGCAAAGAAGCAAGCGGAGGGCAATTCTGTAATTTTAGAATTCTTCAGGAAGCTTCGCAGCGGCGAAGGTTGTTCTTCACTGCGGCAAAATGAGCTAGTCACGCACCAGATTCAGCTTCTTTTGTCGCCGCAGCGAGATTCCTTCTTCGCCACGGCGAAGTCTGCATTTTCCAGTTTTTGTAAAACGCACAGTTTTACTTTTTAGTGTTTTTTGAGGATTTTGGGCGAGGTATAAAAGAAAAACTTAGTCTTTTTGCCAGGGGTTCGTCTTCAAGTAGGGTTTGGAGCTATGTATATTTTCTTAGATTCATTTTTGGGCGAACTTAGAATTAAAAAGGGTGAAGATTCGAGATTAAACCTGTGGATTCGTCATTTGGGGAGATTTCTTGTCTTTTCTCTTGTTTGCATTATGTTGAATTTTGGTATTTTCGTTTTTCTTGATTGTATTGTTGATTCAGCCATGAACTAACCTATTTTGGGTTAGGGTTTTGATTATAATTAGGAATTTCATGGGTTAAGTAATAGATTGTTCTTCTTTTCATTTGATTTTGCTTTGATTGTGTGATTACTCTGAATTTACTATTTATATGTGATGAACATGATGAGATTGAGAAATGAATCATGTTAGGCTTCTTGGGTAATCACCATTGTAGTATTGGATGCTAGAGATAGATTCAAGAACCAATGAAATCAATCTAGGATTCTTGTGCTTAATGAGCTTAGATTTATTAACCTTCAATTTATTGGGTGTGGAAGGTTAATAAGGAAGAATAGGAAAACATAGCCTGAGAAGGTATGTTTGACACTTTAGAGAGTTCGATTTACAATCAATGCATGTGAATATGAATTTAGTTTAATTCTTTAGAAAGAACCCATAGAGTCCGAATGAAATCGAAACCCTACCCGTTTGTTTGAATTGATTTTGTCCATATTTTAAATCTTGCTTTCATAGTTTACTTTTAGTTTAGTAAATTTTGTTTTAGTTATAGTTTAAATTGCTCCCTTTAATCCAAAAGAATTCGATTGCTTCAATTGAAAATGGTAGAAAACTTAGTGCTTAGCAACAATCCTCGTGAGAATGATACTCACTCATCACTCTATTACTTGTGCGACTAGTATACTTGCTATATTTGCATATTGTAGGAATCACACATCAAGTTTTTGGCACCGTTGCCGGGGATTGAGTTTTAAGTTAACATTGAGTTTTTCTACAGTTAGCTAGATTGGAGTTTTAATTTTTGATTTCATCATTGTCTGTTTTACTCTTGTTTTTAATTTTCAGTTGGTTTGTGATCTCACTTTCTTTAGTTTTATTTTGTGCAGTTTATGCGAAGAGCGAGACGTCAGCCAGTGGTTCCTGTTGATCTTGAGATTGAGAGAACCGCCAGACAACTTAACAGAGAGAGAAGAGAAATAGAGGATATAATGGTTGAATCAGAAGAAATAGCTGTTGAAATGGCAGAACCAGAAAATAGGACACTAAGGGAATTCTCAGTTCCCACAGTTAATGGCAGTGGTTCGAGCATTACGAGACCAGCGGTCCAAGCCAACACATTTGAAATAAAGTCGGCTATCATCCAGATGATCCAGCAGTCGGTAAGGTTTAATGGTGATTTGAAGGAAGATCCGAATCAGCATATTGCGAACTTATTGGAAATTTGTGACACCTTCAAGTCGAACGGAGTGTCAGATGACGCCATTAGGTTGAGGTTATTCCCATTCTCATTGGGGGATAAAGCTAAGCGGTGGTTAATGGCATTACCATCGGGAACTATCACAACATGGAATGATCTAGCACAGAAGTTCCTGACCAAGTTCTTTCCTCTAGCAAAATCAGCAAAACTGAGAAATGATATCAAATCATTTCTACAAGATGAATCCGAGTCATTGTATGAGGCTTGGGAGAGGTACAAGGAATTGATGAGGAAATGTCCACAACATGGGTTGCCAGTTTGGCTTCAAGTCCAAACATTCTACAATGGACTAATGGGTAACGTGCAAACCATGGTGGATGCAGCATCAGGAGGAGCCTTGTAGAATAAGACACCAGAGGAGGCTTATGAGTTGCTTAAGGTTTTGGCAAGCAACAACTATCAAAGACCAAATGAGAGAGTGATATCAAGAAAATCTACGGGTCTTCATGAAGTTGATGCCTTCATAGCCATCTAAGCCCAACTCATGACACTTCAAAAACAGTTGGGAAGTATGCAGGTAAATTCTATTCAAGCAACTCAACTAACTTGTGATTTTTGTGCAGGGAACCATGTGAGCAGCGAGTGTTAAGTGGGGAACACATTTGCTTCGTCATCTTCATCATCGGAGCAAGTGAACTACTTGGCAGGAAATCAGAGGCAACCAAACAACAAAAAATCCAACACATACAATACAAGGTGGAGAAATCATCCAAATATAGCTTAGGGCAATAAGAACCAGCAAAATAATCAATGGAACCAAAGGACATTGCTAAATAACCAACCAAGGGTGAATAATCAACTGGGAGATCCAAGAGTGACAAAGTTGGAGGACATGTTTGGGAACGATACTCACTCATCACTCTATTACTTGTGCGACTAGTATACTTACTATATTTGCATGTTGTAGGAATCACGCATCAAAAATCTCCCACTAGCTTTAAAGCTCTACAATTGCAGCAAGCACCCAAGAACCCTTTACAGCTCGGTTGCTGCTTTTACTTCACAAACAACAAGTTCAAGCACTGCTTGAACTTAGCAGTCGTGACCACCTTTATGCCAACATTAGTTAGGTTATATTTAGTGGCCATCTTCTTTAAGTTGATCACCCCTTAGTAATCAATTCTTTGACAAAATGAAATCGCACATCCATGTGTTTAGTCCTCTCATGGTAGACAGGATTCTTGCTAAGGTGAATAGCACTTTGGCTGTCTGAATATATAGTCACCACCCTATCAAGTAACTCTACTTCTGGTAAGATTCCTTGAAGCCAAAGAGCTTCCTTGAATGCATCAGCTACAGAAACGTACTCTTCCTTAGTTGAGGAGAGTGCCACAATCAGTTAAAGTTGGGATTTCTAGCTTATATAATTCCCACCCAACGTGAAAAAGTAGGAAGTGGTTGGCTTCCTAGTGTCCCTGTCACCTGCAAAATCAGAGTCTACAAATCCCAAAGATCAAGTGAATTTCCTCATTTACAATACTCCAAACCAACATGTGAAGTGCTATTGATATATCTTAATACCCATTTTAAAGCATACCAGTGTTCCATGCCAGGATTTGACATAAATCTACTAAGGAGTGAAATGGCAAAGGACAGGTCAGGTTTGATACTAATCATTGTGTACATAATAAACCCAATAGTATTGGCATAGGGTACATGTTCCATTTTAATTACTTCAGCATCAGATTTAGGGGCCTAGGATTTACTTAACACAAAATGACCAGCTAAGGGCATAGAAACTAACTTAGAACCAAACATACCAAATTTTAGAACCAATTTTTGTAAGTAAGAGGACTGATGAATTTTTCAGCTCATAGTTGTTTCTATTTCTCTCTATTGTCATCCCTATGATTCTTTTACCACATCCTAAGTCCTTCATATCAAACTCAGAATTAAGTCTTGCTCTTAGTTCATTAATCCTAGATTAGATTTGCTAATTAACAATATATCATCCACATATAAGAGCAGATATATAGGCGTGTCATTATCCAAGGCATAATAAAAACAACTATCATATTTACTCCTACTAAACCCAACATTTACAATAAAAGCATCAAATCTTTTATACCACTGCCTAGGGGCCTGTTTAAGTCCATATAAGGACTTATGCAACAAACAAACATGATTGGGAAGATTATGATTTATAAACCCAACCGGTTGTCTCATGAAAAATTTATCCTCTAAGTTACCATGCAAACAGGCAGACTTAACATCAAGTTGCTCTAATTCTAAATTCTGATGAGCTACCACAGATAACATAAGCGTAATAGTTTTATATTTAACTACAGGGGAAAATATTTCATTAAAATCTATACCTTCCCTTTGGGTGTAGCCTTTGGCTACGCCTTATACCTAGGAGGGTCAGAGAGATTTATACCTTCTTTTACCTTGTAAAGCCATCTACATCAACCAGTTTCTGATCTTTAGGATTTGGAACTAAGGACCACATCACATTTAGCTTCAAGGAGTGCATCTCTTCTTCCATGGCAGCTCGCCACTTATCTCTGTCCTTTGACTTGGTTACCTCTTCATATTATCTGGTTATGTTCTCTGGACTTTAGAACCAACCACCAGTGCAATATATATCATATCAGCATAAAAGTATCTGGCTAGAGGTCTGATTTCTCTTCTGGTCCTATCTCTAGTCAATTGATACTGAGCCAGTGAACCATCTTGAGGTTCTAAAGGGTTTTCTACTAGTTCATCTTCATAATCAGGTTCCAAGGCTGCTGTACTAGTCTCTGCATCAGAGTCTTCTACTTAAGATTGAGCTACTAAAGGCTCCACCTCAATTTGTGTACCGTTTGGTTGATCTTCACTCATAGGAGCATTGTTTGAGGTGTCTGCATCATGGTTAGTTGACTTGCAAGGAAACAAATTTTCGTTAAAGATAACATATCCACTAATGATAATTTTTATTCCTGGTGCATTTCTATCCCATAACCTAGACCCCTTTGTCCTTTCTTTATATCCTGGGAACACACATTTGATAGATCTTGGTTCTAATTTCCTTTCATTTGTGTGTGCATAGGCAGCACACCCAAAAGTGTTAAGGTGACTTAGGTTCAGCTTTCTATTAGACCATTTCTCTTCAGGGCAAACAAAGGCTATGGCACTAGAGAGACTTCTATTGATTAGGTATGCAGCAGTGTTCAAGGCTTCCCCCCAAAATGTTTTTGGTAGCCTTGATATGAATAGTAGACGTCTAACCTTCTCTAGTAAGTTCTTGTTCATCCTCTCAGCAACCCCATTCTACTGAGGGATTTTCCTAACAGTTTTATGCTTAAGAATCCCATGATTGCTACAGAATGGATCAAACTCTGAATTGCAGAATTCTAACCCATTGTCAGTCCTAAAGGCCTTTACCTTTTTATCTATTTGGTTCTCTACAAGTAACTTCCAGCTCTTAAACTTATCCAAGGCCTCATCCTTTATCTTGAGGGTGTATACCCACACTTTTTTACTAAAATCATCTACTATGGAAAGGAAGTAGCTACTTCCCCCATGTGATTTCACCTTTTCAGGACCCCACAAGTCAGCATGAAGGTATTCTAAACAGTTTGTAGCAAGGTGAGTTCCCGTTTGGAAACTTACCCTGTGTTGCTTACCCATAATGCATGTTTCACAGAAATTAAGAGTGTCAATAGAATCGTTACCAAACAAACCTTGCTTGCTTAGGATATCTAATCCTTTCTGGCTCATGTGGCCCAACCTGAGATGCCACTTTTATGTAACAATAAAGTTAGTAGAAAATAGTGTAGAATTAAAGTAATCTAGGCAGTAGTTCCCACACATGATATATAGACCATTACTCTTTACTCCCTTTAGAACAATGTTATTATTTTTATACACATTAATACAGCACTTTTCAGCCTTGTAACAGCACCCAGACTCATCTAGAGTTCCTAGTGAAATCAGGTTCCTCTTCAATTCAGGAATATACCTAACCCTAGTCAATTTGACCAATTTCCCATTTTTAAGCCTTAAAGTGATACTCCCAATCCCCTGGACCTCACAAGCAATATTGTTTCCCATGTACACAGTCTCAACCTGATTAGTCTCAAAATCCTGGAACCACTCTTTGTTAGGGCTCATATGGAATGAACAACCAGAATCTTGAACCCACTTCTACACACTATCAGACTTAGACACAGCTAGAACTTCAGATTCCTCAATATTGTTTTTAGTGGTGGCCAAATTACTCTCTGTATTATTCTGTTTCTGTTTTTTTAAGTGCCTTATCTTGTTGTAATGGAAACACTTCCTACTTTCCCTTTTTGGTTTGTGTGTGCTTTTTCCTTTTTTTTTTACTTCTAAAACCAGTGTTATAGTGAGTGCTATTACCCATCTGACTCGATTCTGCCTTTGCTTTTACAAACGAGTTATTTCCATTCCTTTTTTGAACCCTAAGTTCTAGTTCTCTAGCTTTTAGACCGGAGACAATTAAATCAATGCTAGGGACTGTACTAGTGTATTGCAATGCTTTTTTTACAACCTGATATTCTTCTATAAGTGAGTTCAACATAATCATTGCTAAACTAGATTCACTGAGTTCTTGATCGATACCCTTCAAAATTAGGGTCATTTTCAAGAACTCGTCCAGATTTCCATCCACATTCCTAAAACTATCCATTCTATATGAAAATAACTCACCTTTCAAATATGCTAAATTAGGTGCAGACTGTAAAGCATAAAAGGATTCGAGTTTACCCTAGAGAGCAATTAGTGTCTCAATACCATAAATCTTTCTCAAAACGTTGTCGGAGAGATTCATTATGATGAGGTTGTAAGCTTCCTCATCAATCTCTACCTTCTTCTTCAATTTCTCCTCAGACCATGTGGTCACGTCTTTTTCCAGTGTGAGTGCCACCTTATTGTGGGATAGCAACGCCTTCATCTTTTTTTTTCCAACTGTTAAAGTTGATCTTCCCATCGTATTGGGCAATCTCGACTCGAGTAGTACTCATGGTGATTTAAAGTGTTTGAGTTCTTGATTAACCAAAGAAACCAAGAAGACTTAAAAGAAATCAAGATTGATTTCTATATCTAAGAAATTGATAACGCTAATTTGAGGATTTGCTGTCCCTAGACTACCTCGAGGCTAATTAATAAGAAACCCCCAAAAAATTGACAACCCCGGATTTGAAGAATAAAAACCCTAAGATTGACAAACCCCCAAACACGGGCTTTGATACCACTATTATGTTAAACCTGATATTATCAACTTTCTAAACCAACAAAATAAACCACACAACCACAGATCAAGAATCAAGAACGAAAAAAGGGCACGAACAACACACACCAAATTTTACCGTGGTTCACCTATCCAACGTTGGATAGACTACATCCACATTGAGCTCCAGAAAACTTGGGGCTCACTACACTAAAGATCAAGAGATTCAAGATGTACAACTTCTCCAAATTACACAATAATCACACACTCTGCTAACTCCCTCAAATCCTAATTGTAATCCATTTCTTATGAGAAATATAACCTGTTTCTTAACCATTGAAGGACAACAAAACCCCCCAACACACGAATACACAAATTGCAAAAGATTACAAGAATTTTAGCTGATTTGTATAACCCTAGCAGAAGCTCTATTGCGAAGAATCGAAGAAGAACTAAAATCAGCCCAATTTTTGTTGCTTAAATAGGTTGACTTGTTTGGTTGATAAAGACCATCAGATTGGGAAGCAATGGCCAGAATTGACTCTTGAATTGGCTTGAAATGGTAGTGTTTGGATTAGTATCCAACAGCACCATTTAAGCTTCGCTTCAACAAATCAATACAGAGGTTTAACCAAAAATATATAAATCTTATATGATTAATTAAGCATGTGAATGCATCTACCAGCCGATCATAAATTAATTTAACAAGCAAGCTTTAACCATGTTATCTTTATGTGTGGCCAAACTTGCCTTTAGTTGGCAGTATACTAAATTTGGGATTGAATAATCTAATAAGATATCTTTGAGCAACTAATTATAGGTTAAAATTTATCCTTAAATTATTGCAAAAAAAGAAAAGGAAAGAACAAATCAATTTATTTTTTCCAAGAAACTCGACGTAATGAGGGAGTTTTTTATTGAAAAGAGGAAAAAACACTTAGACATGAGGGACAAAATGAACCTAACCCCTTAAAAAAAAAAAAATTCTAATACAAAGAAATCAACACAGATAAATCAAATGAGATACATGCACAGTCTTAAGAGTACAAACTAAGAAAGCAAATAAAATTAATTAAACCTATAATGAGTAAGGTTCCAAGTTAGATGCTGAATAGTTCTTCTAATTTCGGAGGGAGCTTAGTTCCACCAATAGAATGATTGGCATGGAAGGCCCATGTTAGCTATTGTATTGGCTACCTCATTTCCTTCTTTGTTAATGTGGGAGTGATGAAACATGATCTTACTAATACAGTGCAAACAATTCAACCATATGTTAGGCAAATGCCAAAAAGGAAGAAATGAAGCCAAAGTGAGACACACAAGGGCAGCTATGTAGAATCACTTTCTAACTATAGCAACCTCCAACCCTTTGAACAAGCTATCTCTACTACAGTAATAATGGCAAAAAGTTCTGCATAAAAGGATATTTGATCTCTAAGTGGTTGTGCAAAACATCCCAAAATTTTCACTTTATTATTGTAGAAAATTCTTACACATGCAGCTGGAGTAGGGTTCCCTTAGAGAGCACATACGGGTTCTCTTTAATCCAAGTACTAACAAATCAATTTTTCTTTTTAAACTATACTCTATCCTTATTTAGATCAATATTTTAAATATAAAATCAAATTGAAATTAATAAGGAGGAAGAAATTATTTCAAGGAGCTATGGACAATTTGAAAACCAAGAGTAAAATTTAACTTAAGTTCCGACAAAATTCATTTTGCTAGGTTGAATAAGTTTATTTGATTGAAAATCACCTAATCTATATATATTTTGCAATTATACCGAAAATGATTAATAAGATCCTGAAATTGCTAATTTAATGTTTAACAATGTACAAAATTTGTTAAGCAGTGAGAAAATTAACAAATAATGAGCAATTATAAACAAAATTTAGCCATATATCAATGAATTTATCAAAGAAATCAACGACAACATAGGTTTCACTCCTTCATCATCTGTTGTTTGCCAACATACAAAATTTGTTCAAGCAGTTAGTTTCATGGCTAACAATTAAGTGGCAACATATGCTTCCATAAATTGCCCACAATTCATGGAAAGAAAAGAGAGATTCTTTACTTGTTCCACACATCTCTTCCTCTCTTTCTTTATATTAATTACAACAACTTTGTTTTTGTTTTCACTCCAATAAATTAAGTTCAAATTTTCATCTGAATGCTATATATCTTGATATATCTTCCTTTCCAAAATAAAAAATAAAATGTAAATTTCAAAATTAATAATATTAAATAAATATTTTTTCATTACTTCAATTTCTTGTATCACTAACTTTAGTACGTAGTTAATTGATTTTTCAGCCGTCCTCCATTAAAGAATTATACATTCACACCAGGATGAAATGACGAGGAAAGACAGGTAAGCTCATAAGCGAAGCAACAAACCTTTATTTAAACATGCTAACGCAGAGAAGGAAGCACTGCATTCACTTGAAACAAATGGAGAAAATGACGAAGAAATGGGAATCCAAAGTGAACTTATCTACAGATGCAAGTAGTGTCACCGCCAAAGGCTGTGTATAGCATGTCAATGAAGAAGATAATAGGCCAATCATTAAACTTAGCTAAGGTGACCATGCTGCCTTTCCTTGCTTTCGCACCAGTCATGCCGCTAATGAAGCTGAAATTAGCGCTCTTCGTTCTGCTAACTATAATTGTTATGTCCCATTCACTAGCATTCTTCTTACTAGAAGGTAGCTTCAAAACTGTTATGTGGAAAACACATATTTGTCAAACTTATGAATTGTATGTGTGCACATATGTTCTGCGTACACACTAACTGCCAGACTTGAGTCTTGGCTTGTTTCGTTTAGAGTGTGTGCGCACAACAGTTTATGCTTTCACTCTCGATTCAAATATTTGCAACCCAGCACGAGTTGCATGTCTAATAAAGTGAAAAAGATATTGTTTATCTTTGTCTCTCACTTTTTAAGACATTTTTACATTTGTCATAACATCCTTAAGTGGTCCTAGGCAATAAAGTATTTTTCCCGATTTGCTTTGTAGTCCAAACCAAAAGAAGGAAAACTTTTCTTATTTGGACAAACATGCATCAGCCCTTTGTTGGCTGACTTGGCACTATATTGTTGAGCAAAAAATCCTTTATTATATAACACCTCTTTCTTGCATGTATGAATTAGAACCTTTTAATATATATTTTTTTTAATATACTCTGATTTTCTTAGAGTATTTCTTGTTTTAAGGTTCAAGGTTCATTTCCATATTTGTGTCAAGACCTCACCATATCAAACATGTTATTGATGGATCTTGGAATGTGGTTCTTTAGTTGATGCTGGTGTATAGTGTCGGTGGTTGAAGCTTGGAGGTTCACAAGTTGTTCATGGGTGTGCTCCCAGCATGAAAAATGTCCAAGGAGTTGCTACATGTTAAGGATTCAAAGTGTGGTACTAAGTGTAAAGTTGAACAAGGAGTTCTTTTAACAGTAACTTAGATTAGCTTTGAACTATATCTTGTAATGTGTTTTTAACTTAGTGGATTTCTTCAATCTGGACAAAGTCCCATAGATGTAGGCTAAAAGTGGATTTAGCTGAACCATGTATATGGTTGTGTTCTTTATTTTCCGCACTTGTGTTTGATGTGTTCAAATTGGAAATATTTAAACTACTTGGTAAATATTCCGCTGCACTTAAAATGGGCAACCACGCTTTCTAACGTGAGTTAAATCTCCAACTCTCTCTCCCAGACAAGGGTATCAGAGCTTGTCCTGATAAGTTACTTTAGTTGATCCTTACCTAATTTTGCTTCTTTTCATGTGCATCTCAGTGTCTAACTGTTGGACGAAACCTGATCTATGTCGCGTTCTCATTTTAGATTTGCTGCATGTTTGTGTGAGCATTGTCCTTTGTTGTATTATCATATGTCTGATTGTTTTTTGTCATGAGTTTCTGCATTAAATGTGGATCTACTCATAGACCACCTCCATTAGAAGGACCTAACTATTACACATGGAGACCTCAAATGTGTGTTTTTCTTAAGTTATAGATAAAAGAGTCTGGTCCACGGTTGTGAATGGTTGGATAACCCCTAATTATTGTTGAAAATAAAGTGTCTAAACCAAAACCTATTGCTAGTTGGATTGCTGATGAGATAACTTTGGCAAATTATAACTCTAAAGCCCTTCATGCTCTTTTTAATGCTATTAATGTGAACCAAATGAAAGTCATAGCTAATTGTGAGCTTTCTAAAGATGCTTGGGATAGGCTTCAAGTCAGGAATGAGGGAACTAGTACCGTTAAAAGAAACAGACTTAGAAGACTTGTCACTGATTTTCAAAATCTTAACATGAATGATGATGAGACTATTATTGACTTTTATGGTAGAGTTTGTGATATTTCTAATGAGTATTTTGCTTGGAAAGAACATATTCTAATGCTACACTTGTTAGGAAAGTTCTTTACTCTCTACCTTGAAGATTTATGTCAAAGGTGACCACCATTGAAGAATGCCAAAATGGGGATGCTATGGACATTGATGAACTCATTGGCTCTCTCCAAACCTGTGAGCTGAATCTACAATGTTGGGAAAAGGTTTGGCTCTCAAACATGAGGTTGATTCTGAGCCTTTTGATGATTGTGATTTAAGTTCATTGGATGATGAAAATTGTGCTTAACTTACAAAGAATTTTGTTAAGTTTCTTAAGAAAAACATGAAAAAGCCTCATAATAGTGGTTATGGCCGAAAACCGTTTATGAAAAAGTCTTATGACCATCAAACCCCTAATACCTTTACAAAGAAATTTTCAAAAGATAAAGAAAAGAAAAATAAAGGTTTCAAGTGTTTTGAATGTGAAGGCTTCAATCACATACAATCTGAGTGTGCTAACACACTAAAAAAAAAAAAAGGTAAAGCCATGGCTAACACTTTGAGTGAGATTGAGCATGTGAGAGTGATGATGATGATTCGGGTGATGATGAGAATGTTTTAGCCTTCACTATGAACCAAGAAGACGGTAAGAGTGAGGTTTCGAATGACATTGATGATATCTATGCTGAGCAACAAGCGACATATGATAAAATGTATGACCAATGGCTAAAAGCTATGAAAAAGTTGCAATCTCTTGGTATCGAGAATGCTTCTTTGTTGAAGCAAAAGAAAGTCTTGTCCGAAAAAATTGTTGTTCTTACTGCTGAACTAACTGAGGCTAAGGCCATCATTGATAAGTTGAATGCAGGTTCTCTTAAGCTTGATAAAGTGCTTGGTCAAGGGAAATCCTTTGGAGATCGATATGGTTTAGGCTTCAGTCTTGGTGCTAGCACATCAAAAGCTGGTGCAAGCACGTTTGTGAAAGCCATCGAAACTCTTGCTAAAGGAATTACTGTGAGACAAGTAATGAAGGTATCAAAATTCATTCCCATTTGTCATTTTTGTAACAGAAAAGTCACATCAGACCCAAATGCTTCAGGTTCATTGTGTATTTGAAGAAAGTTTTTAAAAACCATAGTTTTGTTGCTAGTGTAAATCATAATGCTAACAATCGTTTTTCATGTAAATCATAATGCTAACAATGGTTTTTCTTCCAAAAGAGTTTGGAAACCTAAGGCTGATGTGAACTGTTTTGTGTCTCACACTTCTTTGCTTGCATTTGAAAATGATCTTTGGTATTTAGATAGTGGTTGTTCAAGGCATATGACAGGTAATAGATCTCTTTTGACTGAACTTGAATCGATTGATAGTGGATATGTCACTTACGGAGATGGAAAGAAAGCTAACATTCTTGGCAAAGGGTCAATTGTTCTACTTGATTTTCCTATTTTGAAAGATGTCTTACTTGTTGATGGTTTGAAAGCTAATTTGATTAGTATTAGTCAAATTTGTGATAAAGATTTTGTGTTCCAATTCTCAAAGGACAAGTGTCTAATTTTGAATGGTAAAGGTGTTTCTCTACTTGAGAGAAAACTGTCAAATGACAATTGTTACTTGCTGTGGCGCCCACATTGAGGTACGTAACTTATTTTATGCTTGTTTGCCCTTAATAAGCCTATATATTCTTAGTGTTGCCTGTTTGCCCATAGTGTTGCTTGTTTTAAGGTGGAGGATTGGCGAAGTTAGGAATTGCAAACTTTGCCGCAGCAAAGAAGAAAGCTCGCCACGGCGACGTATGCTCTAGAAGTTTTCGCCGAGGCAAATTAAGAAATAGCTTCACCGGGGCAAAGAGCTGGCTAGAATTCTTGAGAAAATTCTAGAGAAATTTCCTTAGGGGCAAAGTGACCATTCTACCCTAATTAGTTGTAAATATGGGGAGTGAAAAGTAAGGAAATTTTATAGAGAATGCAATGAAGGTAAGGGCATTTTTGTAATTGACTAAAGGGCAAAGATGGAATTTTCAAGAAAGTGTAAGGGGAAAATGGTAAAGTATGAATATTAATATGAGATATTAAGGGTTCAAGCACACAAACCCTACTATTCTCTACACCCCACATGCCACTTTCATTCTCAACTCTCTCAATCTCTTCATCAAATTTCCAAGGAAAATTAGAGGGCTTTTGGCTGGATTTTGGTAGAAATTTAGTCCTAAGCATCCAAAGGTAAGAATTCTTGCAATAGATATGAGATTAATTTTTAAAAAGTGTTGAATTCTTATAATTTTTATGCTTAGGGTTTTAAAGAAAGAACAAGTCTACCAAAGAAAGAGAGATTCTAGTGGAAGTACTCAAGTTCAAGGTAAGTAAATCCAACCCTAACCCTTGATTGAGCAATAAAAGTGTAGAGATTTTCTTATATGAATTCATATGCTTGAGATTGGTTGTTGGTATGGTTGATGAATTTGATGATTAATGATTGGACTTCCAACATGAGAAGTGGTGGTTGTGTTGATAGAAATTGATTGAGGATTGGGTGAGTTGAGAAAGAATTTAAGAAAAGTTATGGAGTGTATTTTCCTGGCCAGGTTTTATATTGAATTTAGGGAGCTATTCTCCAACATATTGGTGGCTTGAGAAAAAAGTAGAAGTATAGCTAAATTAGAATTTGAGTATGCATGCATTATGTTTGATGAAATGTCCAAGAGAAGTGTATGTATGAGTGTATTTATTGGTGATCTTGATATGAGCTTGTAGATGATAGAGAAAGACTTATTCTTATGCTACATGGCATTCTTCTATTAAATATTTGCATTTAGAAAGAATATTAAGCATGAATCATCTACATGCAAACATATGCATATGTATGAGAACTTAAAGAATAAAGAGAAAAAAAGAAAGAAAAGTGCTGAAGAACAGAAAAGAAAAGAAAGGTTGTTGCGATGGGGAACCCATGGGTGACAAGAAGAAGAATATTCCCACATGCACGTCGCCTTCAGTGAGCGGCCTAAGAATAAGAAGAAGAATTTATACAGCCCGTAAGAGTGCATGTGGATGAGGGTTGTACCCAAAAGAATATACCTACATGCACGTCGTTTTTAACGAGTGACCTAAGAAGAAAAAGAATTTGTACAGCCTGTAAGAGTGCATGTAGATGAGGATTGTACTCACTCACATGGCCAGAGTTCCGAATCCATGCATCAATCGAGTCCGATCGGCAAAGAATAAGAAAGAATAAGCAAGAAAAGAAGAGAAGAAGAAAGAAAAGAAAGAAAGAAAGAAAAGAAAAAGAAAGAATATAGAAAACAGAATAAGAAACAGAAAAGAGGATAAAGAATGCATCTCTATGCATTTGTAAATTTGCATCTCATCTATGCACGATACCATGATTCCTATCATGGATAGTGAGAAATTAGAAGAAAGAAAGAATAGAAAGAACTAGAAAGAAAGAACAAAGAAAGTTAGAACAAAAGAACAGTGAGAACTAGAAATAGTGAAAGAAAAGAGAAAGAACAAAGAGAGAATAAAGAAGAAGGAAAAAAGTAAACTAAGGAAAGAATTCAGAATATGAGCAACGGAGATAGAAGATTAGTATAGTTGATTTACTTACTGAGCAACTAGTGCTTATCTCGTTGTTTCTAAATGTTTTTGCAGGAAATAGGTGAGAAGCGGTCGAATGGACGTTGAGGAGCGGAGAGAAATGGCACTATTGTCCACTGTTTTGAGCTTGTGTATCTGATACTTTTGCTATGTAAAGAATTATATATATATATATATATATATGTAAAGTAAAGAAATTTTTGGGTCCATTACTTTTCATTTTTTATGCTTATGCATTTTTATCATAGTAGATTTTCCAATGTATACTAGTTAGAAAGAAGGTATTACACTTGCTTTCTAACTGTGTGTCGTATTTCAGTTCTAAAACAGATTCAACAAACTAGTGGCATGAGAAACTTGGTCACATGAACTTCAAGGACTTGGTGAGACTTTCAAAAAAGGAAGTGGTTAAAGGACTACGAAAACTTGAACTTCCAAAAGGTAATGTGTGTGGTCCATGTCAACAAGGTAAACAAACCAAGATATCTTATAAAGCTTTATCTAATCTTAATATCTCATGTGTTTTGGAATTGCTCCATATGGATCTAATGGGTCCTATACAAACTGAGAGTTTGGGAGGTAAGAGGTATGTGTTTGTCTGTGTTGATGGTTTTTCAAGGTATGATTAGGTTGATTTTTCACGTGAGAAATCTGATTCATTTAATGCATTTCAGAAATTGGCTAAAAGGTTGCTTGTTAAGGAGAGTTCAAAAGCTATAAAGATAGTGAGGATAAAGAGTGGCCATGGAAAGGAATTTGAGAATGCTAATTTAGCTAATGTTTATGAATTGCAGGGCATATTCCATGAATTTTAAGCACTAAAAACACCGCAACAAAATAATTTTTTGGAAAGGAAAAACAAAGTGCTTCAAGAGATGGCTAAGGTGATGCTTAATGCCAAAAAGCTACCCACAAGATTTTGGGCCGAAGCTATTAACACAGCATGTCATATTTCCAACAGAGTTTACTCAGAAAATGTACTGTTAAAACTCCCTATGAGCTGTGGAATGGTAAAAAACCTAAACTCTCTTACTTTCATGTGTTTGGATGTAAATGTTACATTTTGAATGATAGAGAGAATTTAGGTCAGTTTGATTCTAGGAGTAATGAAGGGGTTTTCATTGGTTATTCCTCAAATAGTCATGCATTCAGGATCTATAACATATGTTTTAAAAAAGTCTTAGAATCCATTAATGTTGTGTTTAGTGATGCAAAAGATTTTTCAGAATATTCTCAAGAATGTGAAATTTAAGACATACCTGTTCCTTTGGTTCCCACACAAGATGGTGTGAACACTTCTGAATCTCCTGAACCTAAACCTTTGTCAAATGTGTTGTCACCTACTTTCGATGCTATAGCAACAAGATCTGCTCCATGCAAAGAATCATCTACTGATTCATCTTTGCAAAATGAAGGGATAGACTCGGTTGTTGATCTTTCTGATGAAAGCATTCAAAGGAGAAATTAAAGAAGAAAAGATCCACCAACTTGGGTACAAAAGCTCATCCACCTTCAACCATGATTAGAGATCTAAATGAGGTAATGGTTACAAGAAGGAGAAGACAAAATGAAATTAACCATCTGTGTTATGTTTTATGTTTCTCTTGCAGAGCTGAAGAATGCCAAACAAACTTTGGAAGATGAAAATTGGATTAAGGCCATGCAAGAAGAACTAGAACAATTCGAAAGGAATGATGTGTGGAAACTTGTACCAAGACAAGAGGGAATCAACATAATAGGTACCAAATGGGTTTTCAAATATAAAACTGATGAGTTTGGTAATGTTGTCAAGAATAAAGCATGACTAGTAGCTCAAGGATATACTCAAGTTGAAGGAATCAACTTTGATGAAACCTTCGCCCCTGTTGCTTGACTTCAATCAATTCACTTGTTGCTTTCTGTTGCTTGCTGCCTCAAGATAAAATTGTTCCAAATGGATGTTAAAAGCATCTTCTTGAATGGAATGCTCACCGAAGAATTGTATGTTGAACAATCGATTGGCTTTCAAGACCCTCACAAACCTGGTCATGTATTTAGATTGAAGAAAGCACTTTATGGTTTGAAACAAGCCCCACGATCCTAGCATGAAAGGTTGAAAACTTTCCTTCTTGAGCATAACTATGAACGAGGTAATGCCGACAAAATCCTCTTTATCAAGCGTACTAACAATGAAATCATGTGTGCAAAAATTTATGTTGATGATATTGTGTTTGGTTCTACATCTCATTCACATGCACTTGAATTTATTAGCCTAACAAAAAAAGAGTTTGAGATGAGTATGGTAGGGGAATTGAATGTTTCTTGGTCTTTAAATTAAACAAATGAATAATGGCATGTTTGTTTCCCAATCAAAGTATGCTAGAAACATGTTGAAAAGATTTTGTCTTGAGAATGCAAAGCATGCTAGTACCCCTATGAGTGCTACCCTTAAGTTGTACGAAGACGAATATGGTAAAAAGGTAGATAATAAGTTGTACCGAAGCATGATAGGAAGTCTTCTTTACTTAACTACAAGCCGACCTAATAGTTACTTTAGTGTTGGTGCTTGTGCTAGGTTTCAAACTAATCCATCTGAGTTGCACCTAAATACGGTGAAAAGAATCATAAAATATATTTTAGGTACGTGTGATTTTGGCCTTTGGTACTCATTTGATTCTAATAGTTGTTTGGTTGAAAATAGTGATGCAGATTGGGCAGGAAGTTTGGATGATCGAAAGAGCACTTCGAGTGGATCTTTCTATCTTGGAAACAATCTTGTCACATGGTACAGCAAGAAGCAAAGTGCAATCTCCCTATACACTGCCAAGGCTAAGTACATTGCCACAGGGAGTTGTTGTACTCAAATTTTATGGTTAAAACAAATGTTGAATGATTATGGTGTTGATCAAGATTGTGTGACAATTTTTTGTGATAACACAAGTGTCATTAACATCTCTAAGAATCCAGTCCAGCATTCTAGGACTAAGCACATTGACATAAGACATCATTTCATTAGAAAGTTAGTTGAACAGTACATCATTGCACTTGCTCATGTGAACACAAAATCTCAATTAGTTGATTTATTTACAAAAGCACTTCACTATGATACTTCTGTTTTCTTGAGGAAATCCATTGGATTACTTCAACTTGAATAGTTTTTCATTTATGTTAATGAATAAAGCATGAACATGCTACTTTTATTTTTGTTTATCAAGATTCTTTAATTTGTGCTAGCACTCTAATTCTCATTCATTTTCTCTTATCTGTGTGCTAACTCTGGTATGTTGTGTCCACTGAAACTCTCTTGATAACATGACCTTATCTCATCATGAGTTGATTGTCCATTATTGTCACCATTATGAAAGAGCTACCTTGCCTAAAGTGTGAAAGTTATATTGAGTAATTTTCTAATTTGTAGAGACCCCTATATTTTGGAAAGTCTTACCATTAAGAAGACTACCTTCTTGCAAGTGTGAAAGCTACATTTTGGTTACGTTTGTGAAAGTTATTACCCTTTAATCAAAATGAAAAGAAAAATCTTTATTTTCTATGCTGAAAAGGAAAAATACAAAATATAATAGGGCATGCAGGAAAGGGGAGATTCTCTTGCAAAATTTAAAATTGACCAATGTGTCATTTTACCCCCTTGAGGACACTATCACACACTAAAACAAGCTCTTGGAAATTTATCTCACTTGTGTGTGATTGAGGAAGTGTTGTCTTAATTGCATTATGTTGACAACTTCTGTATGAGTTTTTGTGCCTTTTAAGATTGAAAAATTGATTTATTAGGATGATTTGTATAGATTGACTGTCTTGACCTTCAAAAATTTATGTGAAGCATTTCATCATTTTAATTTTATGTTGTTAAAAATTGTTTCAATAAAGTCCAATCTTTTGAAAATTTCTAATGTTCTTTTGGGATGCTATGTGCTCATACGATTGCATATGTACACTCACATAGGATAGAGTTATAATTTTGGCATGACTCTTTTTAGGGCTTCAGAATCAACACATACCATAAATGTTAGCCCTAATTCATTTGAGCATCAGTATTCACATTCCATAACCATTTTGCACCGCCTGAGTTTTTTCAATTTTCATGATTTTTTCTTTATAAATTTTCTCTCTGACTTTTGGTTGGTTCTCTCATGGATTCAAGAAAGAAAGCAATGGAGAACCCGAAAAGAAAAGAAGGATCTTTGGGAAAGGGATTTTTGGCAATGAAAAAAGCTAGGTTGCATATTCAAATGCCGACAAAAAACCCTACTCCTCCAACGAGTGATTCAGATTCTGAAGAGGGAAGTTAAGAGGATGAATAAAACCATTCAACTACCCCTGGTTCATCCCCTGTTTCTAGTGATCACCAAAATTTGGAGTGCCCACAAGAAGAGTTTGCCCCTGTTTCACCAAAGAAGACACCGAAAAATCTTCTTCGGCATTTGATAGCACTTCTAACAACACCCCGATAGCCACTCTCAGATCACACAAGCAAACTTTTAGAAAAGTTGCACCTTCAAAACCTCTGACTCCAACTGAGTTGGCTAAGAAGAAAGGAAAGGTTGTTGTGGAGGAACCCTCATCTAGTAACATCTCTCCATTTTTTCACCTACTGCTGAAACTAGATTTAAGAGCCACATTGTCAAGAAGACAATTGTCAGCGAAGCCAATGTTAGGTTAGAAGATTTTAATGAATTCCATGCCATGATGAAGAAAAGAAAATGGCTAGGAACCATTACAGGCTTGGTTGCCCTTGTCCAAACTCTTGTTCAAGAGTTTTATGCCAATTTTGGCTTGGACAATGTTGAACCAAATTCAAATGAGCACAATGATAGAGTCTATGTTAGAGGACATTGGGTCCTGTTTGTGGAGTATGTTGTTAGAGATGCTCTTGGTTTGAAGAAGAGCAAAAAGAACTTTGACTTGAAGAGTTTAGACTTAGAAAAAATTGTCAAGGTTAACACTGGTGGCTCTATTGCCAAATGGCCTAGGACTAGTGATCTGCAACCTGGTGTGGTCACACCACTTTACAAATTGTTGTTTAAGATATCTTTGACCAATTGGTCACCTTTCATGCACAATTCAACTGTTCGACTAGAACGAGCACAACTCCTTTATGGAATTGCTCAAGGGAAAAAGATTGATTTGGTTGAATTGATTTTTACTAGTGTCAGGGTGGTAGCGCAATCCACTCATTCTCTGCAAATTATGTGTTTTCCTTCATTGATTTACAAGATCATTTCCACTTACAAACCCAAGTTCTATGAAATGGAACCTATTTTGAAGATAAAGACTATCACCAAGAACTCTTTTAGACAGCCTATAGGGAACTTGCCCTCAATTTCCTCAACTGATCAAACACGAACTAACACTTGGCAATCCAAGCTTTTTGTTGCAATGCAGAATTTGAAAACTTCAATGGAGACTATCTTCCAGTATGTCAAGGGAATTTACATTTCCCTTAGCTTTCAGATGGACAAATTGGAGGCTGATTTGAAGAAAAAGCAAAAGAATAAGAAGAAAGGTGTTTCCCCTGTTCTAACAGAACCTGCTGGTTAGAATGAGGTGCCTCATACTGCTCCAGTTGCTCCTGCTATCTCTCCTGCTCCTGCTCTTGCTGTACCTACTAAGGTTGATGCAATTGTGATTCAAGATGAAGAACAAGCAACTCATGAAGATGAGAAAGATACTGCTCATAAAGAAGATGAAAAAGTTGTTGTTCAGGAAGAATAGGAAGCTACTGATGTAGAAGAAAGAGTACCTGAAGATGCAATTGCTCAAGATGATACCCATGTGCTCACTCAAAATGCTCATCCAGTCTAAGATGAAGTTACTGACACCTCCTCTGCTGCTATTCTAGAAGTTCAAGTGGAAGACTCTCATGTCACCATCATTACCCTCTAAAGCATATAACCAAGAGGAAAGTTGGTTGCTCTTCCCTACCCTCTCGAAAATCCTCAAGATTATGAACAAAAAGGGGGAGTAAGAAGCATAGCGGAGTGATTTTAGTATTTTTAATTTTTTGCTAAACTTTGAATTGTTATCTCTCCATGGGGGAGTTTGTTATATTGTTTGCTATTGTTTTTGTTTTGTTTCTACAAAACTCTTTAGTTATCTTACATTGATGTTTTATTTGTTTTATGTGCTAACCTTGAGTTCACATTTGTGTTATTTTGTTGGTTATTTTTGTTTGCATGTTTTTTTTTTTTTTTTTGCAAGCCTACAGGTTTATTAAGTATAATAGAGTGAGAGTGTATTTGTAAGAATTGGAAATGTTTTTCCAAGTAATGAGAGACTTTAGCTTAAGGGGGAATATTGAGTATAATAGAGTAAGGGTGTATTTGTAAGAATTGGAAATGTTTTCCAAATACGACGCGTTTTGAACTATTATATAATAATAGCTGTGCTGATTCTTTGTAACTAACTTTCATAAAGAAACAGATTCCATTTTTCAGTTTTGAGAGCTTCAGCTACTCTCTTGTGTTCTCTCTGTTTTTTTTTTTTTTTCTTTTCTTTTCTTTTCTGTTTTTCTTCAAGAATCTTCATGGTATCAAAGCTATAGACACATGTCAAATGGCTCAAATCAATCCTGAGTTTTCCAAACCTGCATCAAAATCAAAAGGTGAGCAAACTAGTAATGCAAGCACAAATAGTCTGGTTGCTCATCCTACACTTTCAGTCTATCTTGTGGAGAAGAATTATGGTTACTGGAGATCACATATCTTTCTTGCTCTTGCATCTCATGGTCTTGATGGCTTCATCACTGGTGAGAGTATATATCCACCTATGTTTCTTGTTGAGAAATCTGTAGATTCAGAGGAAGTAGTAAAGAAACCAAACCCTAAGTACTTTAATTGGAAAAGACTAGATCAATCTTTCGTTAGTTGGCTGTTTTCTTCAATATCTGAATCAATGTTCAAACATGTAGCCAAATGTGTGAGTTTATATGAAATCTGGAACACTTTAGAGTTACACTTTCGGTCTTTTTCCGAAGCTAAAACGTTACATCTATGGAATATCTTACAAAATACTAAAAAGAATCATTTAAGTGTAAATGAATATGTTCTCAAAATGAAGGAGATAGGGAATGAATTAGTTGCCAATGGTGATCTTGGAGAAGAAGAGTTACTCTTGCATATTTTAGACGGTCTTAGCCCTGAATATGACACTGTCATTGCTAGTTTGACCTATAATAGTAGTACAACAAGCATTCAAAAAGCTTTTATGCTTCATAAGCATGAAATGAGATTGGAACGCCAAAGTAATTCTTTGACCAATTTTCATGAGCATTTAGCATATGTTCTGTTGGCCTCCAAACAACATGGTTCTCTTGATCTTGCTACATCACAACTTCTAAATACAGTTAATAGAGCAACACCTATTGTACCACACTCTTTCAACTCATCTTCAAAGTTTGGTACTCAGCATCATCTTCCTGCTAGTGTTTCTGCTCCAGTACTATCCCATTTCTCAGAGAATAGTGGTGCTCCTATAAGTAATGGTTATCAAGGACAAGTTGTGATTGGAAACAATGCTTATCCAGGGTCGAATTTTGTACCTTTTTTTCATGCTCATGCTTAGAGTTTCCCTGCTAAAATGTCACAATTCAGCAATAACATGGTGAAAGACAGAGGTAGAATTCCTCTAATTTTGCTAGTGATACATCACTACAACCTGGATCTTCATATCAGGCAGTAGCCACTCTACATACTGTTCAAGATCAGTTATGGTATTGGACTCTGGTGCCTCCAATCACATGGTGGTTGATGCCTCAAATCTGGCTCTAAAATCTGCCTATCCAAGAGGCTCTAAGGTGCAAGTTGGTAATGGGAGTCTATTCCCATTACTCATACAGGTATGCTAATGGTATCTTCCTTTGATGCTAACAGATTAATTCATCTTAGGGATATTCTTTGTGTTCAAAAAATTCCAAAAAACTTGTTGAGTATATCACAAATCACTAAGGATAATAATGTGATTGTTGAATTTCACTCTGACCATTGCTTGGTAGAGGACAAAAATAGTAAAGATGTGTTGCTTCAAGGCACATTGAAGGATGGCTTATACCAGCTTGAGTTGACAAAGGCTCTTAATCCAAGTGTGAAATCTATCTCTTGCTCTGCTGCTCCCGCTGCTGCAAGATTACCTTTTGCCTCAATGGTGTCTTTTACGGTTAATCTTCCTTTAAACACAAAAGTAGTTACTGCATTTCCTACTACTATATCAGCCTCAAATAAATGTCTTAATAATAATGCAAACCCATATTTGCTCTTCTTGTGGCATGCAAGATTAGGCCACCCTAATAGTAGAACACTTCATGTTGTTTTGAACAAGTTAAATGTAAAGCAGTCTTTGTCCAGCAATAAACACTTCTTTTGTGAAGCATGTCAGTATGGGAAGTTGCAACAATGTCATTTTCCTATATCAGAATCTAAAGCTGAAGCTCCTTTAGAAATAATACATTCGGACCTTTGGGGTCCAGCTCCTACAAACTCTTGTGAGGGATATAAATACCATATCATATTTGTTGATGATTTTAGCAGGTTCACTTGGATATACCTTTTGAAACTTAAATCTTAGGCCCATGCTGCTTTTGTAAAATTCCATTGTTTTGTAGAAAGACAATTGGACTCTAAAATAAAGTGCTTGCAAATTGATTGGGGAGGAGAGTATAGAAATTTTACTTGTTATTTACAGAAATATGGTATTATGTTCAGGCATTTGTGTTCTCATTTACATCAACAAAATGGTAGCCTTTAGCACAACCACATATTTGTTGAACAGATTACCTCACTCAACTCTTGATTTTGTGTCTCCTTACTTCACTTTGTTTCATCAAGAACCTAGCTACACTAACCTGAAAATTTTTGGATGTAGTTGCTACCCTTATCTTCACCCCTATAATGAGCACAAACTCTCTTACCATACAGAGAAATTTGCCTTTTTAGGGTATAGTCTCTCTCATAAAGGCTACCCGTGTCTTGCTTCTATTGGGAGAATATATGTTGTTAAGCAAGTGAAATTTCATGAGATCGATTTTCAATTTAAATCTGGTTTTAATCACTCTACATCTTCAAAGGATTCAGCTTCTTCTAGTGAAACATATATCCACTCACCTACATCTCCTTGGATACTTCCGCAGCCTATTTCAAATCCTTACTCTGTTTCAAATTCAGGTGCTAGTCCATTTCTTACTAATCAAGTTTCTGATCACGCACCACCTTTATCTCATGGTCAACCAAAGATATCTACCACTACTACCACTGCTCATTTACAACAGTCCTTAGTGGATACTCCAATCTCTGTGACCACTATTCAATCGGAATCATCACCTATATCACTTCAGGAGACCTCTGGTACCACTCCAGTACCTATAACCTCTACAGAATCTTAGTGTAATCAAAGCACAGATCTTATGTCTAGTTATTCTCATTCAGCATCTTCTCAAGCTCAAGACCTTCCAAGAATTCAGTTGGAAGCCTTAGTTCCGTGTTCTCCTAATTCAACTTCCCATAATTCAACTCTCAACACTCATCCTATGATCACCCGATCTAAAACTGGTTCCCTTCGTCCAAGAGCCTATTTGACAACCAATTCTATTCTTTCATAAACAAAAACTCTGAAGCATTACTTAGTCCTGAACGGAAGCAAGCTATGGTTTTTGAATACTAAGCTTTGTTGAAGAACAACACATGGGATCTTGTTCCCTATGAAGACGGGATGAATGTTGTTAGAAGCAAATGGGTTTTTAAAACAAAACTGAACTCAGATGGCTCTCTTCAAAAATACAAAGCCAGACTGGTGGCCAAAGGCTTCTAGCAAACTCCTGGCCTAGATTGCTTCAACACTTTCTCACCCATGATCAAAGCAGCTACCATTCGAATAATGTGTCCTTGGCTATTCATCACAATTGGAAAGTTCAACAGTTGGATTTAAACAATGCATTCTTAAACGGAGAATTAACAGAGACTGTGTTTATGGTTCCTCCTGAAGGTTATTATGATGCCTCTCCTAAGAAGAGTTCACAACAGGTTTGTTGGTATGGGTTCAAGCAAGCTCCTCGAGCTTGGTTTGATAAGCTAAAGTCTGCTTTACTAGAATGGGGTTTTGAAAATTCTGTATCTGACGTGAGCTTATTCTATTATAAAAATGACTCTAAGGTGATGTATTTCCTAGTTTATATAGGTGATATTCTTGTTAAAGGTAATGATATTTGCTTATATCTCGGTTAGTAGCTAATTCATATAGTAGATTTTCGCTTAAGAATCTTGGTGAAGTACAATACTTTCTTGGTTTTGAAGTTCAGCGCAATGATATTGGTTTACTACTTACACAGACCAAGTATGCTCAAGATTTACTTATCAAAGTAGGTATGGCAGAATCAAAATCGTGTACCACTCATATGGCTACTAGTTTGAAGCTTGGAAAAGAAGAGAGTAAAATCTTTGATCAGCCTACTTTGTACAGAAGTAGTATAAGTGGTTTACAATATTTAACCTTGTCCAGACTTGATTTGGCTTTTGCAGTTAACAAACTTAGCCAATTCTAGTAGCAGCCTACTGAAGCACACTGGACAGCTTGTAAACGGGTTCTTAGATATGTGAATGGCACCCTTCAACATGGCTTGGTCTTTAACAAGCAAAGATCTCTCACCTTAGAAGCCTTTGCGGATGCCGATTGGGCTAGAGATGTAACAGATAGGAAGTCTACCAGCGGCTATGCTGTGTTTCATAGTGGTAATTTGGTGCAATGGTCTTCTCAAAAATAGAAGGTTGTATCCTTGTCATCCACAAAAGCTGAGTATAGATCTCTCAGCCAAGCTACTACTGAGTTGGGAAGTCACATCAATAATGTTCCAATTATTTGGTGTGACAATATGAGCGTAGGAGCTCTATCTTCCAATCCTATCTTCCATGCCAAGACAAAACACATCAAAATTAATGTGCATTTTGTCAGGGAATCGGTTACTAAAAAGGTCCTATATGTACAATACATAGCATCTAAATATCAAATAGCAGACTTGCTCACCAACGTTTTGCCTACTGCTAGATTCGATATGTTAAAGGAAAAACTGAATGTTGCATTAGAACTGCCAACTAGTAATTGTATAGAAGTAAATGATGTCAGTATGATGTCAATGGTCAGTGTGTTACTTGATTTGTATGCAGTAGTGCAGTAGTATTTTATGCATAGCAGAATTTTTTTATACTATCTAGAACATGGTAGTATGCAGTAGTGCAATAGTGAATTATGCAGAATTCTAAAATATCTAGAAGTGTTACCTAGTTTTGTATACAGTAGTGCAATAGTAGATTATGCAAAACTTTACAATGTCTGGAAGTGTTATCTGGTTTTGTATACATTAGTGCAAAAGTGCATTATGCAAATTTAGTAATTGAAAATTGTGCAAAATTAGTTGGTATCAATTATGGTACTGTTAGGGGGCAGCAGTGTCTGTGTAGAAAATGTACCTGATGTTTGGTGTGAAGTCCTGCAGATGCAACAGCTTAAGCTAGTTGAATGAACTTTCATGTTCTGCTTAAGAAAGCATAGTAGTATAAAGAAGTTGATAGACAATACTAAGGTAATGAGAGATTTTAGCTTAAAGGGGAATATTTAGTATAATAGAGTGAGAGTGTATTGTAATAATTGGAAATGTTTTTCCAGGTACTGAGAGACTTTAGCTTAAGGGAAAATATTGAGTATAATAGAGTAAGGGTGTATTTGTAAGAATTGGAAATGTTTTCCAAATACGGTGCGTTTTGTACTGTTTTATAATAACAGTTGTACCGATTCCTTGTAACTAACTTTCATAAAGAAACAGATTCCATTTTTTTAGTTTTGAGAGCTTCAGCTACTCTTTGTGTTCTGTCTTTTTTTTTTTTTTTTTCCTTGTTTTTTTTTTTCTATTTTTCTTCAAGTATCTTCAAGGTTTAATTGGTTGATTAAATCGGGTTTGCACTTAATCCTTTTGTGTTCTTTGTTCATAAGTTTGACAAGGGGAGAATGTGGAAAACTCATATTTGTCAAACTTATGAATTGTATGTGTGCAAATATGTTCTACGTGCACACTAACTGCCAGACTTGAGTCTTGGCTTGTTTCGTTTATAGTGTGTGTGCACAACAGTTTGTACTTTCACTCTCAATTCAAATATTTGCAACCCAGCACAAGTTGCATGTTTGATAAAGTGAAAAAGACATTGTTTATCTTTGTCTCTCACTTTTTATGACCTTTTTACATGTGTCATAACATCCTTAAATGGTCCTAGGGAATAAAGTACTTTTCCCGATTTGCTTTGTGGTCCAAACCAAAAAAAGGAAAACTTTCCTTATTTGGACAAACATGCGTCAGTCCCTTGTTGGCTAACCTGACACTATATTGTTGAGCAAGAAATCCTTCATTATATAACACCTCTTTCTTACGTGTATGAATTAAACCTTTTAATATATTTTGTTTTAATATACTTTGATTTTCTTAAGAGTTTTTCTTCTTTTAAGGTTCAATGTTCATTTCCATATTTGTGCCAAAACCTCACCATATCAAACAAGTTATTGATGGATCTTGAAACATGGTTCCTTGGTTGATGCTAGTGCATGGCATCAGTGGTTGAAGCTTTGTGGTTCACAAGCTATTCATGGGTGTGTTACCGGCATAAAGAATGTCTAAGGAGTTGCTACAAGTTAAGGATTCGGAGTGTGGTGCTAAGTGTAAAGTTGAACAGGAAGTTCTTTTTACTATAACTTAGATCAGTTTTGAACTATATCTTGTAATGTGTTTTTGACTTAGTGGATTGCTTCGATCTGGATAAGGTCCCATGGATGTAGGCTAAAAGTAGATTTAGCCGAACCATTTATATGGCTGTGTTCTTTATTTTCCGCACTTGTGTTTGATGTGTTCAAATTGAAAATGTTTAAACTATTGGGCAAATATTCTGTTGCACTTAAAATGGATAACCACACTCTCTAACGTTAGTTAAATCTCCAACTCTCTCTCCCCAACGTGTTAGACCATGTTTGATGCGCCGTGCTTTACTACGTAGTATTATATTGGATAATAATATATAAATACTATACGAAATATGTTTGATGCATCATTGTATTGTATTAATTTATAAAATCGATTTTTCTAATTGTTGAATAGGGCGGTAGCTGAATATCTGTCTCGGGACCTGCCATAGGATCTATCTCCGGATGATGTTCATATAACATCAGGCTGTGCGCAGGCAGTGGAAATTATACTGAGTGTTCTAGCTGGTCCTGGAGCCAACATTCTGCTGCCGAGGCCAGGCTTCGCAAACTATGAAGCTCGTTGCGCATTTAGTAATCTTGAATTTCGTCACTATGGTCTTCTCCCTGAAAAAGGTTGGGAAGTGGACCTTGATGGCGTTAAAGCTCTTGCAGATGAGAACACTATTGCCATTGTGGTCATTAACCCAGGGAATCCTTGTGGAAATGTATCTTCATACGAGCATTTGAAGAAGGTATTGTCGTATTTCAAAACTATTACGTGCATGTTAAGATAATCACACAACGTCCGCTGAATAAGGTGTATGATTCTATTTCAGTTAATAAATTTTTTTTTTCATATCATGGCGATTCATCCAAACAAAAAATTATTATATAATTCAGTGCTATTTCGGAAACTTTTTAAACCCACCCACAGAGAAATTCCTTGTACCACCACTGTGTTATGCCAATTATTATGTTTTTTTATATATAAAAACTCTCTTCAAATTAATGTTGGAGTACATAATTATAACAATTACACATATAAATAAGGTGCACATATATATTTTCTTGCATGCTGATGACTTCGCTAAAAAAATTTCATCAATAAAATTGCTCTTTATTAATTATATTTAATTGGCATTGGCGCTCATCAGAGTCGAATTTGTTGAGTTTCAGGTGGCGGAGACAGCAGTACAGCTTGGGATTCTGGTGGTTGCTGATGAAATCTATGGGCACTTTACTTTTGGGAGTAATCCATTTGTGCCTATGGCAATGTTTGGATCTTCTGTTCCTGTTATCACTCTTGGTTCTATATCAAATAGATGGTCTGTTCCAGGTTGGAGAATCGGTTGGCTAGTGACATGCCATCCTAGTGGCGCCCTTCAAAAATCAATGGTTCTCTCTCTTTCTCTCCATTTTAATTAATCACCAAGAGTTCTACATATAATACATACATTTAGTCTCTCATGTTATAGTCCTCATCTCTAAAAAAAATATAGACTTTAAAATGACGATGATTTCTACTGATAAACACAACAAAAATCAGTCAAACTTTCTCATATTAAAATTGGTAAAATTTTGTCTTCTAATTTTTATGAACATCATATAACAATGAATTTTAAAAGATGCGGGCATCCACTATGTTATGCCTAAGGAAATAAAGGGCTGACATAGGAAGAGTCACGTGAAGGGCGACCTGCTCCCGTCAGAGCAGCACGCACACGTCAGACCTGCCAAGTGATGTGGAGCCCACACGCGTCCATTCTCCTGCCACAAGTCGTGCGATGTCAGCTTGGAAAAAGGGAAATGGGACATAAAGCCGGATTATACACTGACAATCACACCAAACCACGGATTTAGCAATGATTATGCGCTTCGATTCAGTATAAAATAGGGGAGACCCCTTCATTAAGGGGATTCGGCCATTTTACATACAAAAAAGAACAAACGGGAATCTCTCTCTCCTGTAAACTTTGCTTTGACCTTTTCGTCTGTTGTAAGTCAGCTCGCGACCGCGACCTGACACCCACTAATATCAATACAAATCAGTGGACGTAGGACTTGCTATCTCAGCGTCCGAACCACTTAAAAAACTCCCTCTACAGCTATTTTACTTTTCAGATATTCTATTTTCACATGCATCCAACAGTTAATTGATATTATACACGTAAAAGATTCGTTGGTGTAAAAACGAGCATCAACACACTAGACTTGAATGATATCAAGTAAGAATTACGTGCCAAACCGTTCCACAAAGTTACAATAACTATTGAACGTGCTTCTGTTTCGTTCTAAATTGTCATTCCACAATTAAAGCATTTAACTATGTATACATCTATCCAGGACTTAGCCGAAATTTTTAGTGAGTAGGTTAAAAACATTTAATTTGATAAATTTATAATAAAATTTTGTGGGATCAAAATTATTAATACTATAAAATATAAAGCTTTTGTTTTTTTTTTTTTTTCCAAAGTTTGAGTGGAATTAATCTAAATTTAAATGTGGTCAAAATTGTAAATACTATAAAATATAAAACCTTTTTTATTTTTTTTCAAAATTTTACTGGGTTCAATTGAACTCATATATTATAGTGTGATTACCTCCTTGCATCTATTTATGCATAAATATTGATGGTACTGTATAATAATTTATACATTAATTTTTTTTCTCCTTTCAGATTGTTGAGTGTATAAACTCTTGCCTGAAAATCTCCTCAAACCCTTAACATTTATCCAGGTAAAAATTGTTTTCCTTTTAATTAGATACTCTTTCTTTCTCTCAAATAATATGATCACTTTGATACCTTGTGTATGTAATAGGGAGCGCTTCCGAAAATCCTTGACCTTGAGAAAACTTGTGACGAAATGTTCTGGAGAAGTACTAATCTACTCAGGGAAACTATAGAAATTCTTTGTGATAAAATAAAGGAGATTCCTGGCATCACTTGCCCAATAAAACCAGAAGCGTCTCTGTTTGTAATGGTAAGGATGACAAAAAATTTAGTGCAACTTTACATCTAATATATTTCTTGCTAAATTAATTAATTGATGGCAAGCTTAATGTTAAACGAAGGTTTGATTAATTTTGCAGGTGAAGTTGGACGTCTCTCTGCTAGAAGACATTGACGATGATATAGACTTCTGTGTCAAGCTAGCCAAAGAGGAATCAGTCATTGGTCTACCAGGTGAGAAATAAATAGAAGAAAATGCTTCCATGAACTATTAAGGCGTCAAATTCTAATTTTCAATTTAATATTTTTTACAGGGTGTATTGTGGGACTGAAGAATTGGCTTCCTATAAGTTTTGCCACTGATCCAAAGTATCTGCAAGATTGATTAGAGAGGGTGAAATCCTTCTGCAAGAAGCATGCCAAGTAGAAATATTAATGGCATCTATCAGCTAGGCCTCTTGGTCATTTGCGTGATATAGCATGTTCATGTATATTTATGACAAGTGGAAACTAAACCACGCAGAATCTTATTTTAATAAAGGAAACATTGTTTGGGGGCACATGTAGAACATTTTATATATGAAAACTTATTTAGATGAAATTTTTTTATGGATATTCATTATATAATAATTTCAAAAAAAAAAATATTTTTTATTATATTGAACAGAATCATTACTTACTTGGCAAACGGGCAAGTATGGGTCAAACCGGTTGAAAATGGAGACAGGTAAGGAAATGTAAAACCTATACCTAATCCAGCGGGTACGATGGACCCGCAGGTCACCTGTTTTCCCAAATCTTTTTTCTTTTTCTTTTTCTTTTTTTTTTTTATTTTTTTATTTTTGAAGAGGTGATTGTGATTGTGATTATTGGTTTGTGAAATGGTTCCTAGAGATGCAAAATGACTCATTTTTGTTCTAGCAATTTCAAGCTCATCTTGGTGGCATCACTACGCTTTTTATTGCTTGGCTTGCCAATTTCAAGTTCTTACTCTTTGCCTCCAGCTTTGACCCTTCATGTTCATATCCATCCATCAGTGATTAGAAACCCGACCCTTTTAGCGACCCGGTTAGGCCACTGGGTCACAAATCGAGTGGTAGTTTGACCGACGGGTCAAATTGATGTCTAAAGGTTTAAAATCTAACAAAATCAGTCCTAAAAACTACATGCAAGTCCTCATAGGTTTGAAATCTTGCAAAAACATCCCAAACACCAACGTTAGCATCCGTAAATAGGGCATGTTTTCAGCAACGACAACACTCCCCATCACCACAAAAACACTCCCCTTAGCCTCCTGACCAAAACTCATCTCACCCCTCCCCTATTCACCTCCCCAATCACCAGCGACAGCAAGCTTTGTTTTGCAATTTCTAGCAACATTGTTTTGCGATTTTCAGTCAATTTACTTATTGGAAATCAATTTTGTTGCCACCATTACACTCACTGGCCATTCCTCTTCAAAATCCCTAACATTCCAACCTTCAATTGTTCACGAATTAATGTGTTAATTTATAAGGTTTTGAATGGATTGAAAATTTTGCAACCCAACCCAGTAAAGGCAACAGGTCACAGTTCAACCAATTCAATTGGCTAGGCCTTGCCGAGTTCCTAGTCACTGCCATCCATCTCTCTCCCTCCTTTTATAACTGTCTCTTGCCTTCCCATCAAGATCCAACACAACCCACCTCAAAGTGGCCATAGAAAACAAACCCCACCTCACAAAACTTTTGAAAACGGTAAAAAAGAAGGCCCTATGAATTACGCAATAAAGGTTTTACTTGGCTTATGATTATAGCGACCATATGCACCCCAAAATGATCCTCCTTCTCCCGCTTCTGATCTTTCATTAATAAGCAGGAGATAAAAGATCAAATGAGATGAGAGAGGTTTGCGCAGCCTTAGATTTTTCCCCTTTTTTTCTTAATTGTTTTGTAGGTACCCAGAGGTAACACTTGGCCCCCCCACAAAAAAAGGGGTGGGTCGGGTATGGGTACTGTTCACACAAGTCTTACACATATTAACCCGTACTCGTAAAAATTACCTGAGTACGAGTGGACCCTCGGGTACAATACCTATTTTTTCGGGTCTACTTATCAATATCTATTTTCATCGTTGGATCTTGATAACGGGGTCATCATGAGGCCTTGAACCAAGATCAAGGATAAACAATGGGGGCAATTGCATACCAACACATAGACTTTGGTCTCACCAAAAAATGTTAAGATTTTTAGATAAAGTATATCTATTTTATCCCTTAAAAATGTATTTCATTCATCAAATTTCACCCTTTGATCCCTCAAATACAGTTTCTTGGATGATTTATTGATAATTACATTTTTATTTTTTTTTTATATTAAGTTATGCAATAAAAGTCTTACTCATTTTCATGCCAATTTCATTTTTGAGACATTCTTAAAAGAATAATATTAGTGAGTGTTGGAGTAAATATTTATGCTAAGCTCTAATTTACAAGCTTAACCTTATAGGTGGAGTGACAACTTAACAACTGAGTTAAACTTTTTATACAAATTCACTTACATCAAACTAATGTGTTATAATATGTTTGAATAATTAAAAATTAAAAATATATAAATCTATTAGGACCACTCTTAAATATCATTGGATTCACTTATTGGATTGAAAGGATATTTAACTGATAAAAATTAATCTAACAGTGATTAAGCATAGTTATGAAATAATAAATATCATAATGTCCTGATTAAAAATTACTCTATAAACAAATTAATGTATTTGATATGTTAAAAAAAAAATATTGTCATATCAATTTGTGAGAAATGATTTGATGTATGATTACATTTACACAATCAATTTGTGAGAAATGATTTGATGTATGATTACATTTACACAATGTAACATTACTCTTCTCAAAATTAATGAAAACCATTTATCATATTTTTGCTATTACTTTAACATTCAATACTGGATCAAATTACAATTAAGTGCTTGAATAATGAGATCTAATCTTGTAATGGACAACTATTGATAAGCTAATTAATATTACAAATAAGGAATGGGCAAAAATACTTACCTCCCAACTTTATTGAAAATTATCACTCAAATGGCAAGTAATACCATTTTTTATCAAACTACCCCAAAACTTTTCCAAAATACATCACTCACACCCCTTAGACATACTAGACCAATACAATGTTGAGTCACCACCTACTAGCTTAAGCTTTTAGGTGGGATAACAACTTAACATAATTAAAGCTTTTAAGTGAGATAGGAACTTAATATGATATCAGAGCCAAAAGTCTAAAGTTTGAATGCTCACATTCAACTAAATAAAAGAAAAAAAAAATTAAAAATCTAATTTTCATGTGAGGGGGCCTACTGGACTAATATGACATTGAGTCTTTACGTACTAGCTTAAGCCTTTAGGTGGAATGATAATTTAACAATACCTAACATCGTTAGATTTCTGTTAAATCTTTAGTGAGAGTTGTCTAATTGACATCTAAATTATAATTAAATAACATGTCATCTATTTTAATAAAGAAATTACAATAAACCTCTAAAACTTATTGAAAGTGTACTAAATTGGCCTAAACATTAACCCTAAACCTAATCCACATCCAACCCACACGAAACCCCCAACTTGGAGAGAGGTCGCGACCTTGCAAGGTGGTGGCAGCCTCCAGTGGGACCACGGCCTTGTGAGGTGGTGACGATTACCTCAATTTAGGTTGTGACCTTGCAAGGGAATGGGCAGCCTTAAGCAAAACGATAGCCTTGCAAAGCAGTAGTATTCTCAAGCAAGGTTGAGGCCTTGCAAGGCTACGACAGCCTCAAGCGAGCCAAAGACCTTAACCAAGGTTGCAGCCTTGGCCTAAGAAAGAGGTTGTGTTTGGAAGGTGAGGGTTAGATTAAGAGAAAATAAATGTTAAAGGGTTTGAAATTATTTGTTGGGGGGTAAAAGAAAGTGAACATTAACAGTTTAATTAATTTAGGTTTAAGTAAAAATAAAAAATTAAAATTAAAAAAACTTACTAAATTAGATGGGAGTGAAAGAAAAAAATATATATTTTTTAAGTCAAAAAGTATTAAATAACAATTTTCTCCTATAAAATCTAACAGAAGTATGACGACGTTAGCTTTCGAGGGTGTGAGTGATGTATTTCTCAATAGTTCTAGGGGAGTTTATTAAAATGACAATAGTTGTTGATTTTTAATAAATGTGGGAGGTAATTGATTTTTCGGTAATAACAAATGTGTTATATATATATACACTACAACAAAAGTAACATGCAAAAAGTATTGCCAAAGGTAAACGGTAGCATTAATGAGTATGCTATTACAACCCATGTCACTAAAAAATGAGGTTTTGGTAACACTTTTATGTTATTACTAATTATTTTGTGTTATAAATGAGGTTTCGGTAACAATTAAAACTTGTTATAAATTAGTTTTTGTAATATTCTTAAACTATTATGGATACGTTTGGATTATATAATATTTTAATATAAAAAGATGTTATATTAATGGAAATATATATCATCTTGAAGATTATTAGGAATGTTTAGGGAAATATATTTAATTGGTTCAAATAAATTGGGAAGCATATTATATTTATATGTTTGGTTGAGAGGATAAATAGATGGGTATATTATATAGATTATTAAATTGCCCTCTTTAGATACTTATATATTATTATTTTTAGAATAATTTTTTTAACCCATTACATTTGAAATTTTGTTAAAACACCCCAACCATATAAAACTTTAATTTGTAGCAAAATTAGCCCCACCCACCCCAAGCCATTGCTGACAGCCAAAGGATGGTTGACGGGATGGTGCACAACTGGTCGTATATGGTCGGTCATGCGCTGGCAAAGCCATTCTAGCCATGGATCTATCGTTTCACGACCAAAAATGTGGTTGTGAAACGACTATAGAAACGATCACAAATGACCTTACCGGCCAGATCCTACAGGTCATGTGCCATTACGGCAACTAACGACGATAGTGGTGGCCAATCGTAGTCTTGGATGGTTGAAGGTATTTTGTTTACTTTTAAATTTTTTTGTGACTGAGGTGTTTTAGCTAAATTCTCAAATGTAGAGAGCTATACTAATGGTTATTTGGTTAACATTTGAGGACAATTGTATCCGAAATGGTATTTAATTAAAGGTAAAATAGGTATAAAACTCAGATTACCTAGTAATTTTTTAATAACACCTCAGGGGAAGGGTAATGGATTACCCCCTATATTACCAACAGTAAACACTATTTGTAACAAAAAATACCCATAATATTTTATTACTTGCAAACCAAATAACAGAATCTTACAAAATAAACAAAAATTAACCCGTTATTTTATATGACCTCAATCCAAACGCACCTTATAGGTTAATTTTTTGTAACATCCTTAAAATATTATGGATAACAAATCTATAGCATATTTTAAATGTTGTAGATGTTAGAGTAGATGCCCTAGAGCCAATCAATTATTGTAGAATTGACTCTTTGTAATAATGTTCATTAATCAATAATAAAAGGCATTTTATTCTATATCGCGTAAATCATTATTATTGCAATATGTATTGATATA
>NW_022196842.1:0-133657 GCF_008641045.1 Pistacia vera
TGCCAAGAAGAGAATGAGAGCAATGGTGAGTAATTTCCCAAATTTGTGTTATAATCTTTTAAAACTATTTGTCTTCAAACTGATCTTTGTCCTTTAACAATGCAGAAAAATAGAGAAAAAAACTTCTACAAGTGTTACACCCCAGGCATCGCCTTCTGAATCATCAAGGGCAAGTGGAGATACTGGAGAGGTCAATTTGTCCAAGCCTAGTCATGTTAAGGATGAAGAAACAGGATCACAATTTGATGAAGATAACCTCAATGTAAGTTTGTTTTCTTGGTTACCTTTCATTGCTTCTTTGATTGCCTTTTTTTATGAAATTTATATATTTATTTATTTTTTGATGTAAGAACTTTATATGGCAGTGTGGGACAGGATTGATAAAGAAGTTCAAGAACAGGAATCCCAATTTGTTGGACCTTCTCAGCCACGAGTAATGCTAGAATGTAGTGTATGTTTTTTGTTCCACCCAATAGGTGTGCGCGATTGATTTCTTCATTGGTGACTTGTTATATCCAATGAACAAATCAACTGCTTTTGATGGTTTAATATCATTTTATGTTTCTGGGTTTTTATTACTGTTTCTGTTGTTTGTTTGGGACACCATTAAAAATGTGATTGTTTGAATGTTCTTGTGATACCTTGGAAAACAATAATCAGGTTTTTATTATAATATGAAAGTCTATATTATTATTAAATTTCTTACATTGTTTTACTTCATTAACATCACTACACATATCCCAATAATCAGCATATATATTATGAAAGACAAGTTTTTGTTAGAACTTCTTAGATCACCATGCATTGCATCCCACTTCTGTTACAAACTTGAAATTTCATTCTCATGGCAGCTTATCTTGCATTTCCTCCATTTTCTGCAGTTTTGTGTATATCTTTCTTAATTCATTCCTCTAGCATTTTGCATACTAGTTGTTGATTGTGTTAATATTGTTGAATTGAACTCCCCAATTGTTGGTTTCCAAAATGTGTAGAAGTCAATTGACATTTTCCATAGCAACACTTGAAGTAGAGCTTTGTATCCACAGTCACACCTTCTGTTGAAAAACTTTATTATGCATCCATCAATCTCTTCTTGTAGCTCAATATTTGAATGAGAAACCGATTGCCCTGATGAGCTTGAATTGCCTTGCATGGTTGATGAAGTTTTATGAAAAATGTTCGGGGTTTCATCTGAAATTTTGTATCTTATATGGCCTAAAAAAGTAAAAACTCTTCAGTGCAACCGTCTTGTGCAGTGGCCATGTGCAACGTCTGATGTTTTTTGGCCTTGCCATGTACACGTCAACACTGCCCAATTGATAAATTAATAATAAAAATGTTTTCTCAAGTAATTTATTGCACAAGCATTACTTCATAAGCCAAATTTTATCTAAGTGACCTTGAATAAAAATGTTAATAAAATCATGTCTTAATTTAATGTTAAAAAAATAACAACGTTAAATTATTATTTAAAAAATCATAAGTATCTTAAGTAATTGTTCCATTACAGCGAACTTGGGTTTTTAAATCATTATTTTTCACTTTTTTTTTTTTTTGGGGTAAGTTTTTTTTTAATTGGGTATTCGGCCCGTTTGTGCGTGTCTCAACTAATTTTTGTAGTCTACTGAACACTTTACAAACCTAATTGGTCAAGTAAGTCACAAATGTGATAGATGATCACTTTGTAAAACTTGAATACATGACCTTTGGGTAACTCACTCGGATGCTAAAGTCTTGCTGTCTAGCCGCAAAGTTACTAACATTGAAACATAATCCCTATCATATTAGGATATTTTAGTAATTATCAATCGATGGGCTTTTTAGTAATTTCATATCACCATATAGCATAGAAGGTCAAAATGGAAAAAGACTACAAATCCCTTGACTTTGGTTGACTTTTTTGGATGCAGTCTTAACGGCAAGGGAGTTTTTCATACTTTCCAATTAGGGCTGTGCCGCCGGAATTAACAACCCTTCAGGGGGGCCAGTAATAAAAACCTCAGTCTCCGTCGGTATGAATTTGCATTTGACCAACTTTGATGGTTAAAATACCAATTTTAAACTTGTTAATAAATAATAATTTTATGGAGAATAAATCTTGAATTACTTAAAATTCATCCACCACTACAATAAATTTGTCTACGAGGCTCTGGCCTTTATAACCCTCAAAAACAACACCGGTCGATCGACTTGGTAGAGCATTTTTTTAGAGTGATTATGGCCAATTCAGAAGCAAATTCGGTGGACTGGATGGGTCAAAGTTCAAGATTTAACCCTCAAACTCTAAAATACGCCAATTTAGCCTGGCATGTCCTGGGTTTGGCTTATAGTGGACCTTGAGGAAAGTGGGGGCCCGAAAACCTCCGTCATTTAAAAAAAAAAATGCCAATTTAGCCTAAAATTTAAATAAAATCTAGATATGTAATTTGATTGACCGGATGGGTTAAATTATAAAGATGTAAAACTTGACAAATCTATTTAATCCCCACATATTGAAAAGTGATATTTTGGTCCCAAAAGAAAAAAAAAAAAAAAAACCATGTTTTCTTGGAGCTTTCATAAGTAAATGGCATTTCTAATCAAGACTCATGCATTTACAATAAAAATGATTAGAAGGAAGTATACATAGACTAAGCCTTTGTTTGTTACACTATCCTGTATCATTATTCTGCTAATCTATTTGAATTAAAAAATAGGATATGTGTTTATTTACTTATTGGGCCAATCCAATATGAAAATCAATTCAACTAAAATAAGATTTTTTGTCTAAAAATGAAAAGAGGGTGAGACTTGTTTTCAGATTATCCAACTATATTCAACTGAAAACATTTTTCCAACTTAAAAATTTTTTCTTTCTTTCCTTCCTTTACCGTCCTCTCTCTTTCTCTCTCAATTTTCTCTTATTCTAATCTGAAAATTAATCCACCCAAGACCACCATCGCCTGCTAGCAACCATCGTTGGCGGCTATCGCTGACAACCATTGTAGCTCGACATGGCCGGAATAGTGCATGACCTGGTCGTTTTCGGCCACATTTATGGCCTGAGATCTGGCCGTTGAGGGTCAGATTCTTGTTGGGATTCATTCATTTAGGACATGGAAATAGAGTGAAAATGATGACCAAAGTGATGGATCCAAGGTAGAACACAAACATAACACATGAGCCAAAAATATTACAAGGTAAGGGTGAAATATTACCTACTCCTTTACTATTCAACTCTTGAATCTTCTTTCTTTCAGTCTTAATTCTTCAAATGAACTTGAAGAACTTCAAAATGTAGTCTACTCAAGCCAAGGAAAAGAGAGCCTAATATGAGTGAGAGAGAAAGTGAGTGTTTTTGTTTTTCATTTTGAAAAAAATGGTATAACACTTTATTTATATACCATGGGCACAAAGTGCAATTTTAAATTGTTTTGGGAATGGCTCAAATAATTTAAAATTAATCTTGGAAAGAGCATTTATTTCAAGCCCTTGGTTTTATGGTCAATTCATAATTAACCCAAATTTTAATCCCATTAAATATTATAACTCTTTAGAATAAAACCAATGCACTATTGCCTCCATTATTGAATACGATTCAATAATAATATATAATAAATCCTTATTACCCTTGGTTAGTACTAGCTATCCATGGATAATTATTTCTTACCAATACATTAATTCGGATGCAACCGTTTATATAAGATGATATTTAATGGAGACATGATATTCACCATCACATGATATTTAATAGAGACATTCAGCATGCCTACTATACAATGTTATTGTCCAATTAACACTACCTACGTTGGGAATGCTTCCATGACTTGATCTTTTGTAGATCTGTGTCATCTGGATATTTTACATGCAATATTAAATATACAGAAGAAGTAATAAACAACATGTGGAATCAAAACTCTTTCTTTTAATAATAAATTTGTACAAGATATAATGTCCTGGAACCGATAACACGATTGGTTCCTAGGGCATGCACTAACAATTATGGTCGAGATTTGGTCGTTGACGATAGCTAGATTTATAGATGTAGCAACAACCAGAATTTGGCTTTCAACGGCTACATTCTGGTCGAAAACGACTATGTCGACGCACGATCGGCCAGATCCAACCGATTGTGTGGCGTTCCGACGACTATCGGCTATCATCTGGCCGTGGTGGCTAACGATCGGCTTTCCTTTTGGGTGACTGGAGTGCTTTAGTTAATTTTTAAACTCTTATTGTTGAAGTGTTTAGCTAAATTAACAAATATAGGAGGTTAAAAAAATAATCTAAATATTTTTAGAAAATATACCAAACAACTATTCTATCTTAAAAACCTTTTTAAAAAAAATATACCAAATAATTATTCATCATTTGATTAAACTCTAATATACTTTTAAGATATTTTAGTTGTTAACATAACTCTTCATCTCTCGAGATCCGTGGGATATGATAGAAGATGATCAAGAAAACACAAATTTGACACAAGCCTAAGAACAAAAATTTAAGTTTTAAAATAGAAGTGACATGATATCATAAGAAATCATGAATCAAATAAAAAATATAGTGGAAATGTTATCGAAGATAAAAAGTGATTGACAAGGTTCTCAAAAGTCGTCCCCAAAGATTCGATCATGTTAGTGTTGCCGTATATAGAAGAATCCAAGGATTAATCAATGATGATCTTTAACTTTTAACTTGTGATACACAACTGTTACTATATCAAGTTTTTGGTGGAAGAAGTGAGATATTATCAATTATTCGGGTACATTTACAAATAAGGTTTAATTTATTACTCTTGTTCCACGTTTGGGTGACACCTATCATGCAGAGGAGAGTTCATAACATTTTCATCCCTGAGGTTTGGAGAAAATACCCTTTGATCCGGTAAAATTTGAAAATGTCATTATAGTCCCTGTTGAGTGTGAAACTGAAATGTATATTATACACCCATTTATCTTATTAGGAAGAATAAAAAATTAGGACTTTAGAGATCAATATAATAAAACTACAATGAAATAAAAAAACAAAAATAAATAGAATTTATAAAAAATTGAAAACATTTTCAAAACTAAAATTAAAGATTTAAAATAAAAAAACTAAAAATAAAAAAAAATTCTCATGTCAAATGTTATTTGTAATTTTATTGTCCTTAATTGTTTTTCTTTTTCTTAATGAAGATAATTTTATACTTTTATAATTAAAATGTTTCTTTTTGATTTTTTTAATTTGGTTTTACTATTCTTAAAAGTGTAAAATGACAATTATACCCTTACACCGTTTAATTTTCTTTGACCGCAATAATCTGACAGGGATTATAATAATTTTTTTAGATTTTATTGAACCAAAGTAAGTACTTTTTCCGTACTCCCAGGATGAAATTTTCAACAGCTCTACATTGGACTGCACAAGAGAAATATATTGTCGTGATGGCAAGGAAATAATAATAAAGATTGATTTATAATTCAATTTTATAAATTTCTTCTCACAACTTTAACGTGATATAGTTTGTAATTAGTTAGCACACAATTGGATAGACGGGATCTATTATGAGTTGACCAATTACGAACTATCGTGTTGAGATTATGAGAGAAAATTTGCGAGATTGGATTGTAAGTGTAGTATTGCCTAGAAAATAAATATCTTTTAAGCAAAAGAGATGTTACATTTGATTGATCCCTTTTTTTTTTTTTTTTGGTGGTTTGCCTCTTATCCCCTGGTATAGTAAATTTTATCCCCTTGTATAGTAAATTTGATTGATTAATTTTTTTGTAGATTATCAAAATCTAATTACATTTTGGCCATCGTTAAAAAATGTAAGTTAAAGAACCCAGGAGATTGACTTTTTTTTCTTTTTCTTTTATCTCTATTAATAGTTAATAAATCTAATTTTTTAAACTGAAATACTCTCCAAGATCTTTTCTTTTATAATTCTGTCAACAAATCATTCTCTCAAACCACTTCAAAGAATATAAAAATTAAGTAAATGAAACTATTGCATGAATCAAAACGAACACATATATGTAAAATATAATTCTTAATCATACAAAACTGGAGAAATCTGAAATAAATATATATAATCAAACATTCATGCAAGCTACCTTATTCTAATTTTACCAAGACCAAAGGCTGGGAAATAATTCCTCTGATGAATCCGGCTGCTCCATTTGATCATCAAAATAATAATCTGAATTCGAAATGTGAGTTAAAATTGGATCATATGAAGCATTTGATTGCTGTTGATCTTGTTGTTGGTGATCCAGAATTTGCATATTCATCACTTCATCATCAAGTTGTAAAGCCTCTGGCACTTGTAATATTTTCTCCTGTGCTTCACTAAAAAAATGAAGCTCCATGCCCATTGAATCATATGTTTCCTGCAAATTATTTTCTAGGTTTAAGAGCTGTCGTTGTTGTCGTTGTTGTTGTTCTTCGTCAACAAAATCAGGCTCCATCACCATTATTGAAGGGCTGCTCGATTCAAAACTATTCGTTAATTTAAAGTAACCTTTTCTAATATTCTCCATCTCTTCTTTTACACTTGCCTTGCCCTTGTACTTGATCTTACAAAGCCTCCATTCCTGAAAAAAAGAAAAAGAAAAAGAAGAAAATTTAGATGTTCTCAACAGAAACTGAGTATATTCAGGATCACCAAAAGGAATTGCTGAGAAAAGAAGAAGAAGTGGAAAGGACATTACAAAGTAGAGTTGATAGTAGTGATTTCTAGTCACTTTAGAAGCATGCTAGCGATCAATTCTGGTCAAAAAGCCACTAAAAAAAAAAGTTCTTTTTTTGAGTATTCATGCATGTTAAATATACTTTATATTATTTCTTCTTCCTATTAGTTTTTTTAAATCCCTAAAGTCAATTCGTTTATTCCTTTCTATTCTTCTTAATAAAGGTCTCAGCCTGAACCATGAATTAGTACTTGACTATAAGTGTTGTCACAAATTTTTTTACCATTATCTAATAAGAAAGATATTAGAAAAGGATTTAGTAAAAGAAAGTGAAAGATAAAACTATCCTAAATTGGGCTTTCATATTTAACTTAAAATCCCATATATGATTTTGTGAAGTCTTTATGATTGAGATTCAAAAGAAACACGACATGTATTATTATATAATGAAATTAAGCCTAAGGATTTACAAGAAATATATACCATGAATAATCATAACAGTAATGACTTACAACATACTAGGATAGGTTCATATAGCATTATATACACGGATATTCTCTAGCTAAGATGTCCTGATATTAATTACATCTGAACTATACTTAAATACCATTGGATTCACTTGTTGGATTGAAATAATATTTTGTAGATAAAAATCCAATAGTGATTGATTAAGTATAGCTCTGACATAATAAATATTTGGACATTCTAACTAGAGATTGATTCCTAATATATACTTGCAAAAAAAAGGATGGATATTGATATATAAATTAAGAAAACAAAAACAAATTAGGACTAACCGTTGTGTTTGAGTTGAGACTGTATTCATGCATAATCCAATTGGTCTTGAAGGCATTTTTACGCTTTCTTTCACTATCTCTAAACCTAATAAATGTTAGGGGTCTCTTGTAACCCACCACATTTTTGTCGTTGGCATTGATTTTCTTAACGTGACCTGTAGCTCTCCACCATCCTCGTTCTGGTACTTCTCTGGAATCAGTCTCCCTCATATAGTAACAATATCTCTCATTACTGGGTAAGACAACGGTGTGATCCCCTATATCAACATAGAAAATAGATAAATCAGAAAAAAAAAAAATATATATATAGTTTAAAAATATCATTGCATTGTTAATTGGTAACGTTACTATGTTGACTAAACCCACAAGAAATTAAATATGACTCATTTGTCTAATAATGATCTCTTAGTATATGAATCATTCTCTATTATATATGTTAATCTGCACACACTTAAAGCTTCTCTATATCTCTGATATGACACCACTAGTAAAAAGGGCAACACTGGCGTAGGACCAACGCCAGACTAGTTATTTCCTATGTCGATGTCACTCTACTCCGACGCAATACAATGCATCGGAAAATCGTCTGAGCATCCTGGTAGAAAAGATGATGCCCAATCCAAATTGAGAAACTATACAAAATCAAAAACAAAAAAAGAAAAAGAAAGTTTTTCAGTTTATGTAAATGTAAGTCTCTGTGCAAGGTTGGAATGAGAGAACTATAGGCAAATGTTAAGTCAAGACTTCATTGTAGCAGAGACAAGTTTTGAAAAGAAACAAGAAGTTGAGGATGCCCATACTTTAATGACGACCGTAGAAGCATATTTAATATATATATATATAAAATTACTTTCACAATATCCCATGATGCTAATGCAAAATCTAGTTGAAAAAGAATAAAAATAAATAAATCCAAGCACACAGTGAGAATGTCAAAGAAAACCCAAGCATACGGGACATCATAAGTGTTAAACAGAAGAATTATCAAATAAATGAAGAGAGAAGAAAGACAAAATGTAGCTTAACGCACAATGAAAGTCTTGAGGATCAAGCTCATATATGTTTCTTTTAACAATAAAACGATCATGGAGAGGCATCTCTTGTCCACATACTTTTCTTTTCAGTATATCAATGAGCTCTTCATCGGTGGGATTGAATCTAAACCCAGTTGGAATCATTTTTGTGGACCTAGTTCAGAATTTTAACACAACTCACAGCAATAATATTAAACTCGAACTGACCCCTTTACCTTTATGTTTAAAAACCAAACTGGAATCCCAAAATAATACACTTGAAAAAACCAAATGTCTGACTTAAAAGCTTAAGTTATCAGATTAAGACAACAGAAAACAAACGCTTAACACAAGCAATAGTATTAAACTCAAAGCGACCCCTTTACCTTATGTTCGGCTTAAATCAAACCAGAATCCCAAACTAATACTCTTAGAAAAATACCGAATGTTTAACTTTAAGCTAATTAGATAAAGACGACCAAAAAAAAAAATCCTAACCACAAATAACCAAGAAAAGACTTGAATTGGTAAGGATAATAGACTTGTACTCATTCAACACATATATTGATCTTATAAGAATTTGTTGTTGTTACTTTTATAGCCAATGAAAGATATTGCTATGGACATCCGAATTTAGTACAATCAGAAGGGGAGCCACATTGGGGTCCGCTACACAATTTGTTTAGGTTCAATTCTAAGGTTAAATTTATGTCTTTTCTTTGTCATTCACAATCCCCTAAGAAGAAAAATTATTGGCTCCACCTTTTAGGAAAATGCAGTCGTTATTGGTCATCTATATATTTCTCTTTTTTCAAAAAAAAAAAAAAAACATTGAAAGAGACCCTCAAACTGGGCAGATTGTAAATATGTTTAGACAATAATAAAGCTTAGGCCAAACCCAAAGGGGTTAGTTTAGCGGTGGAGGTTTGTTCCCTTTTTTTGAATTTTTAGGTTCAAACCTTGGAGTTACCTACCATAATAATATTGTGGTTTACTTAATCCTTTAGGTTTGTAAAGTGTTCAAGGAACCCCGATGATTAGTTAAGATGTGCGTAAGCTGACCCGAATACCCCAGTTATAAAAAAAAATAATAATAATAATAATAAAAAAAAATTAAAGCTTAGGAGAGCTCAGATTAGAAGTATGTGTTAATTTTTAATTAATATCCTCAAAAGAAATTTGATATTAAATTTTTAACAATTCATAACTAGAATGGGGAAGGACAAATATGATCTTAACAGGTCTAGTTAGAAACTAAATTATAGAAATTTCCAAACATATACATATTGAATATTATCGAGAGGTGAATTTCATATGATTTTGAATATAACTTTAATAATTAAAGACAGTGTAGATATCTATAATTTATTTTCTTTCAAGAAAAAACTAATAACGAGATTGGTATGCTATTGACCTTAAACTTTTGCATCGTGGGCCACAAATTAAACGTTCTTACTTTTAGTATACATGTTGAGTTTTATATGAAGAATCTAGGAGATTGTATCCAATGATTTTTTAATGATCATCAGGACACCCAAGATTGCACGTGTTTAAAGTAATTATAAAGTTTTAAATTAGTAAACTGATCACATGCATATAATTAACAGTAAATATATGAGATTATCTCAAATTTCATAAATGAATTAATAATAGTTTAACATTATCAAATTACATGTATATTTTTATTACATTATAAAAAAATTAATTTTACAAATTTACATTCTAAATAATAATGTCGACAATCACCATAACAAAAAAGACCTATTCCAACGCATATGAGTCGTTGTTCGAACTTGAAAATGTGTATCTCACTATAACTTAGCAACAATGTCACAAAAAATATTGGTGTGTCATTGTATAACGCTTGTCGTTGCAGTAATTTCTGTTAGGAGATTGTACAATGGAATACATACATTCGAGATTAATAACATATGAATAAAATCACACCACATAAAGAGACACGATATTTACGTGGTTTAACATAATCCGCCTACATCTATGGATGAGGAAAATTCACTATAGTTTTATGAATATGATATACAAGAGTACACATGACCATAAACCTGATATATAAAACAAAGCGAAAACGATCCCAATTTCTAAGACACTCTCCCTATGGTGTTTAATAACTCTTACATCAAATACCTTGTGTTCTCACATTCTCTCATAATCTTGAATTAGTTCTCATTCCTATATTTATAGGTAGGATATGAGATATTTTAATTCTAATAGGATTCAGATTTCAATTTCTTAAATTATATTCCTATTTTCAATTGTATTTTTGTTGCATAGTTCTTCCATAAAATATACATCTTGACATAGAAACAAATAAGAAAAGCGGGCCAAAATATCCCAATAATTTCTTAAAGAAAAAATAATAATTAACAATTAGAATTTACTGTAGAAAAGATATCTTTATCTATCTTTTGATATACTTGTATATATGTAACTTAATAAAATGTTTTAATCTACCAAAAATATTAAAAAAAAAAAAAAGAAAACTATATTTCGCAGCCAAGATCCAACCTTGTCGAATAAAGAAGAAACTCACGCGATCTCTTTATGACTTTATTTCACAAAGAAACAAAAACCTCTTTGTGAAAGCTTTTGATTATTACTTCACTAATCAAAGAGGAATTTAACGTTACGTCACAGGTAAAATCAAGCAGTGCAAATTGAGGACAGGTTAAATCAATGCTTTGTTAATTGGAGAAAATTGCAGCACATTTACCTGTTGATTAAACACTAAATTAACAGTCAAAAGCTAAATTTAATTTTAACTTTATTGGCGGCGTCTAATTTACTCGGAACTCCCACAATATCTTTTAAGATGATCGATTTTTTTTACTAATTTTATCAATGAATCGTACTTCTTATATTAAGATTTTAGGTAATATGATTTTTATTTCTAATTTAATTATTCAAATTATTATTATTATTATTATTATTATTATTATAGTCCCAATATGTGAATCATTGGACTGCAAATTAATCCATTATTATTATTATTATTATTTTTTTTTTTTGTGAGGATCCAATAATCAAATACACATTACATTTTATTTGTAATTTGTAAAACAATACATTTTATTTGCAGAATGAGCGAAGAATGTAGCGAATGAATGAAATATATATTTTTTAATTTTTTAAGGACCATTAAGGGTACATGGAAAAATAAATCTTATTTTTATACATAGAATTTATAAAGACAGAGATAAATATATTAGTGATTAGAAACCCGACTCGTGTTGTGACCTGGTCAGCCCACCGGGTCATGGGTCGAGCGATTTAACCAATGTGAACTGTGGGTCAAATCGGTGTTCAAATGTTTAAAATCTAACAAAACACTCCTCAAAATTACATGTAAGTCCCCATAGGTTTGAAATCTTGTAAAAACCCATCAAACACCACAGTCAATATCGTCAAATAGGGCCTATTTTCAGTGACAATAACACTCCCAATTACCATGAAAACACTCTCCTCAGTCTCCTAACCAAAATACATCTCATCCCTCCCCCGTTGCCTCCCCAATTGTCGGCGACAAAGGGTTTTTTCCAATAACATTGTTTTGTAATTTCCGGTCGATTCGCTCATCAAAAATCGGCGCCGTTGCCGCCATTCCACTCATCGGCCATTCCTTTTCAAAAGCCCTAGCATTATAGCCTTCAATTGTTCACAGACTAATGTCCTAATTTTTAGGGTTTTGAATTAATAGGAAAACTTGTAACCCAAAAATATATATTATATCATGATTGACCTATAATGTATCTCTCTAAATATATATATATATATTATTCTAGTTATTACAATTTTTTTTTCATTTCATGGTGAATTTTTGAATAAAATGTGACGTAAATAAAAAATAAAAATAGGAAACACCAGCATTAAGAACAATTGAATTTTTCTTTACAATTTATAATCACAATTAAAATCCAAATTCCTATCTGATAAAGTTGAAACTCCCTCCGTGCATTATTCAAATATTTTACGAAGAAACAAAAAGCTCCTAAAGAATGTTACATCGAGTAAAGGAGGTTTTAACTTTTTATATATACAACAATTAAAATAAGACCCTGAATTTTATTTTATTATTTGTAGACATTCCATTTTAACAGTACATAGGAGAAAAAAGCAACAAGCTTTAATCATTATAATTGACATATAGAAAACCATCAATTGATGATCCATGTTAATTTTGAACAAGAAATGCAACAAAAACAATTGCAATAGTAAATTGAATATAAAATACGAGGCAAAATCAATCTTCAGTATTGCATGTCAATGATTGCATATCAATGATTGCATAACTTTTTATATCTACTATAAAAATGATTGAAAAATGTTATAACTAGATTAAAGTTTTATCAGACCTAAAATGTGAAAGGAATATCAAATATAGGATATCATACTAGGTAACGATAATCATATAGTTATTGATCATTATAAGAACTATAATTTTATGACAACTATGATTCCGTTTGGTTTATTATTAGGTAATTTTTAGAATAATCTTTTAAAAAAATTTAAATTAGGTGGGTATTACGATTTAAAATTTTAAAAATTAACATAAATACTCCTATGTTTATTTATTTACTAAACATCCTTATAATAAAATATTCAAAGTTAACAAAAACACTTTTAATCCACTCATAATACAAATAGCCGGCCACCACCGTCGGAGGGTGGTCGGAGTTGCCTTATCGGCGCATGATCAGCTTGATTTTGCCGGTAGTGCGCTAATGTAGCATTTTCGGTGGATCTGGCCGGAAAATGCCAGATCTGCGGCTAGATTTGGCCATTGACGGCCAGATTTAGCCGCATTTGGTCGTTAATGACGGCCAAAGATACGGCCGTCGTTGACAACTGTCTACGATTGGCCGTAGATCTGGTTGGAAAACGCTAGATCGACGTATTACATCAAATTCCAGCCACCTTTCGGTAGTAGTAGCCGAAATCTAGTAAATTTAGGTTATCGTGGTGTTTTTGTCAAATTTTATTATTTAATTAAATTAACAAATTTAAAGAGATTAAAAAAAATAAAATTAATTTTTTTGGGAAAACTAGAATAATTTTCCTAATACGTGAACCAAAGGAACGTATATTTTTATAACAAAATTATTTCAGTCTCTCAGTCGGAGTTGCAGTGCTAGTTATGTTAAGTGGATTTGGGGCCTGCTACCCTGGTACTGTCCCTTGCAAGGTAGCCATCTGTTGTTGTAGAGTTTGGACAACTGTGGTCAATGCTCCAGTCATGTCCATCATCTGTGGAGCGGTTGAAGTCCCCGCAACCAGATTTGGATTACCAGTTTGTCAACGTTAGAGTTTGCACCTCCTCATTAATTACTCACAAATTGTCAGCGTCGGCATTGCCAGCACGATTGATTTCGGTTCTACTATTTGATCTAGTTGTGCTAAGTCATGATTGGCATTGAACGAATCTGGAAAATCAAACAAGATCTATTGTCCAAAATCGGCCCATAACAACCCCTGACTCATGAGGCATTGCGAGGGATTGTGGTTTTCTAGAAAATAAACATGATCCATTGAAGTTGTGCATCTCATAAATTGGGGATAGGTGTTTGCCTCGCCCAGTCAAGGATCGGGACGGGCTCGGACCCAAGAAAATTCCCCAACCCTAGGGATGGGCTGGGGATGGAGATTGACCTTCTCCCCCACACACACACACACACACACACACACACACACACACACACACACACACACACACGTGTGTGTGTTCTTTTAATTTAAAGAAATATAAATGCTATTGCTCTTTTAATATTATTTAAATAAATTTCAATATAAGGTAAATATTTTTGAAATTTCTTTAACTTTTTATGTTATACAAATGAAACTCAAGAAGGTATTAATTTCTAAGAAATAATCTCCTAATAACACAATCCCTTTCATCTAAAATAATTCCATATAGACGATGAGTTGCAAATTATATACCTAATTTTATATTAATACGAAATTTTTTTAATCTTTTATATGGTTTCATTAAATTATTATCACACTCTAGTTTTTAAAAATTATCACACTCTAGTTTTTAAAAAAGTTTCCACCATATTTTTGATGTTGTGCTTTCCTTGCAATGATGATGAATTCATGCTTTTAAGTATTAAATTTGAAGTGTGTTATTTCTATAATCGATAATGAAATAATTTTATTATTATATATATATATATATATATTGCATAAAAATACATAATACCATTTCATTAAAAAACTTTAATATAAGATATTTCTATGCAATCTTATCAATATTCAATAAATCTTGTTAATATTATATTAATTTGAATAGTTGAAAATTAATCAATGAAACAAACTAAACAAATTAACTAGAAGAAGGAAGAGGAACTTTATACAAGAACAAATTAAAATCGTTGTAAATTAAAATTACCAATTTATTAGAAGAAGGCAAATGAACTTTATGTGTATTATAAAGATGGAGAGACACAATAAATTGTATCACATAAGTTTAATATCTAATTTTAGACAATAATATTTTCTGAATTCTAATATCTAATTTTACTAAATATCTAACAAGTTAATAATGTTATATCTAACAAGTCTAACAAGTCTTACTACATATTATAATTGATCATGGATTATATCTAACAAGTCTTACTACATGTTATAATTAATTTGTAACATTTCATTTAAATAATAATCTGTAATTAATTTGTCCAGTAATTTTGCTTGAAATTATCTTAATCATTTTCTTTTCTAAAAAAATATCACATTTGTCAAGAAATTACCACTTTAATAATTATTATTTTCACACTATTAATTGATCAAATTTGATTATAATTGTGGGAACATTGAGTGAAATCATATATAAATGAGTAATAATAAATGTTTTTGTATTCAAATAAAAGCTAAATATTTTAGCTTTTTACTTATCTAAAAATGAATAAACCTAAAACATCTTAATCTATTAAAAAACAAACCCTTGTACTTCTAAAAATTAGATACAAATGATAATGGGTAATGCTATGCGTACTAACGGATTTTACTAACCAATGTACTAACTTAAAGCATAGTACGGGTGCCATACGCATAGTACGGGTACTATATGTGATTTTAACAAAGGTTAGTACACTGGTTAGTAAAATCCGTTAGTACGCAAAGTATTATTCAATGATAATTTACTTTAAAAAACAAAAAATAAAAAACCTAAGGCTCTAATGCCCATGAAAATCCTAACCCGACCCACGCTCAAGAATCCTAAAGCCCATCAAAGCCCTAACCTAGCACACAGTCAAGAATCCTAAAGCCCATTATAACCGTTGACCCCGTTGACCTCGCAAAGACCTCGTTGACGGAGGCGAGGCCGAGGGTCAACCTAATCCCCATAGGCTGGGCTTGGGATCCCCCTTCATCCCCGACCCTAAGGATGGGTCGGGCTTGAGGAATCCCCAAGGGGTTGAGGATAGGCCCAGAGAATGGGATCCCCGGCTCCACCCTACCCCAACCCGCTCCCATCCCAACAATAAACTACCTTTCATGGATTTCAACACCGAGAAACCATATTTTATCAACCATACATCATACAACGAGAAATGAAAAAAAATAATTAATAATTATCACTAACCTTGAATAGATGATATTTGGGCAACCAATATAGCACCGGTGTTGACATGTACTCTTGACGTTGGCTTTGTGTTGGGGAAGAGAATGGACAAAGTTTCCGACACATTCTTTTCCCAACCAACCTATCTCGACGAGCTATTGATGCTCTTTTTAGTATCAGAAAACAGTAATGTTGATGCATTATATTTGTCTCTCAATGCTGACCCTATAGTGATATATTTTTTCAACTATAAATATCAGAATTTTTTTTGTTAAAAAATCTTTTTTTTTTTTTTGGTTGTTGTTGTTGTTGAGGATTTTAAAATATTAGTGAAAGAATTAAAATCCAATAGTCTTGAAAAAAAAAGAAAAAGTTAAAGAAGAATGTGTAATTGAACAAATCATTCATTCAAACAAAAAACTTAAGAACCTCAAACGATAAAATGAATCAATCCTGACATAAATTTTTCTATACAGAAATTAACCAAAAGCTAATTCTAGTAAATTTCACTCATTTCACCGAGGTTTCTCAGAAAAAATAAAAAAAATTCTAATAAGACCAAAGGCTAGGAAATAGTTCATCCGATACATCGAAGAAATAATTCGAAGTAGTAATGTGAGTTAAGATCGGATCATATGATGCATTTGATTGTTGCTGTTGTTGTTGGTGATCATCCATCACTTCCATTTGCATATTTTCCTTAAAATTATAAGATCCATTCACTTCATCATCCAGTTGTAAAATCTGAGGCAATTGCTGTAAAAGCTGCATGTCCATTGAGCTGCTTACTTCAGAAAAAGTTTCATACAGATTGTCTATCTTTAAGAATTGTGGCTGCATCACCATTATTGAACTGCTGATGGCTTCAGAATGAGGGTCATATTCATAAAAATTGTCTAGCTCTGGTTGCTCCTGTTCTTCTTCACCAATAAAATTTGGTTGCATCACCATTATTATTGAACTGTTGCAGCTGACTTCAAAATCAGTACTCCTTAATGTGTAGTCGTTCTTAGTATTGTGATCCACCTCTTCTTTCACACTTGACTTTCCTTTATACATGATCTTACAAAGTCTCCATTCCTGAAAAATCAAAAATTAAATTGAAAAATCAAATTATGAATGAGGCATAAGAAGACATTTCTCTAGGAAGCAAAATGATTATCAAAATAGTGGGTGGCAATAATACATTTTGCTCCTCTATTTTTATTTTTTAATATATTTTGCATTGGTACATTGATATTCTTTGAAAGAAAAAGTTCATTGTTCATCAAAAGGGGGGAAAAAATGGGCCTTAAATGAACATGGAATTGACACATTGATAAGACCTTATTCCACCCAACATATTTTCTTTTTCCAAATTTGAATACAAGTTATTGAAAAAGTAATAATTTTCCTAATCTTTATAGTATAATTTTCCATAAATAACACTCAAAAATTAAACATAGGAGCATGAAAAGGGCACAAACCGTTGTGTTGGAGTCAAGGTTATATTCGTGCATAATCCAATTAGTTTTGAAGGCATTTTTTCGATTTCTTTCATTATCGGTAAATTTGACAAATGTGAGAGGCCTCTTGTAACCCACCACATGTTCAATATTATCATTATCAGCATAAATTTTCTTAACATGACCGGTAGCTCTCCACCATCCTCGACCCATTACTTCTCTGGAATCGGTTGCCCTTATATAATAGCAGTATCTCTCATTATCAGATAACACCACCGTTGGATCCCCTGTAACAATATGAAATTTATTAAATGAATAAGCTGGGATAAAACTTATTAAAATGATACGCACGAATTATAAAATAATAATAACATATGTTAGAGTAAAATCAATTATAGAACATGATTGCCTGATTAAATTTTATTCATGTTTCTTAGGTTAATGGTGTATATACAACATTATCAAAATCATATTAATTGGTTTAGAGTGTGAGATTCAAATTTTAAGTTATTTCAATAGTCATTATCAACAACAATCATACACTTCGCTTTTATGATCTCTCTCTCTCTCTCTCTCTCAGTCCTGCACAGAAACTTAGGCAATTCTTGTTTACAAATGAAGCAACAATTTTACTTTTTTTTTTTTAAACCAAAAAAAACAAAAAAAAAAAGGAAACTGAAAATTCTATTGATTCTTATCCATAAAAAGAAAGATGGAGTATATGATACGCATGGCAATTATGCAAATGCAAAATATCAGAACTTCATCTAAAAACCATGCAAATGCAAAGTGTTTTAGAAAATTAAATTATAAATAAAGAACCAAATAAAATTGAAATATGGAGTCTATGCGAATCAAAGTCAGAACTTCATGGGACCGAAATTAAGCATTAAGGAGAAATGAAGACATTACATCATGCTGAATCCTAAACTCTAAACGAACATAAAACAGACAATAGAGAAGATGATTGAACTGAAATCAAATGAACAACAAAGAAATGAAGAGAGAATGTAAACTGAACACACATTCAAGATCCTGTGGATCAAGCTCATATACATTTCTTTCAACAATGAAAGTATCATGCACAGGCATCTCTTGCCCCGATACTTTTCTTTCCAATATTTCAATCAGCTCCTCATCGGTGGGATTGAATCTGAACCCTGTTGGCATCATCATTTGTCTTTGTTTAATGGTTTATGTCTTGAATCCAGTCGTATATATATACAATGAGAAGCCTTTACAGTCACAACCATAGCGGGACAAAAAAGATTTATTTAAACAAAAGTAAAAACAAAAAGATGAGCAAAACCTACAGTAACCAAGACAAAGACAACTGAAAAAAATTAAAAGAATGCATGCACGCTTCCGTATATTTTGTTTATTAAAGCGTAGACATGTTGCTACTTTATATCCCGAATAATATAAATAAATAAAATTATCCAGTGAGGCAGTGACAACAAAGATTTATTTTTACCTATTTTCTAATAATCTAGCAAAAGATGTGGGACCTAATTGATTGGAAATAGTGACTGCACTTGTTTGAAAAATAATACCCTATTTGTTTAACTATTTAAAACTTTATTTTATTATTCTATTTAAAGTAAATAGTAAAAAAACGTGTTTGTTTTAATATTGACAGAATTCAATTTGAAATCTAATCCTATTCAAAGACATTTTTTGGACTGAAAATGGAAAATTGTTTCTTGTTACCCTATTCTATTAACTCAAAATATTTAACAATTACATTTTACAATAAAAGTTTATAAATTAACAAAAACACTTCTACCCACTCAAGCCACTATTGGCCGCCAACCGCTGCCGGTCGCCAGTGTCAGAACGACGAATGATTGGTCGGATCTAGTCGATTGTGTTTTGATCTGACTGTTTCTGGCCAGATCCACCATTTTTAAACAATAAGTTAATGATTTTGAATGTAAGACTTAACATTTTATTTCTTGTCAATAGTTTCTGTTATGCCTAAAAAATCAGGGCTGACACACGCTTACATCAGCAAGCACCAATCAGAGTTTAGAAAGACTTTGTGTCGTCCAGGTGCTACCACGTCAACCCAAGACAGAAAAATAACGACTGTTATCAACTTATCAGATTTAGGTTTTGTCTATGAGTGACTAAGGATCGCACACCTATCCAAACCCTAGATAATTTGAAGATATTTCCTAAGTTATCAGCTAATGGGAGGCAATGAAAGACTTTCACGACACCTATCCACTTGCAGATTTGTAATCATTACCTTGAATTCCTCTATTATAAATAGAGGACTTCCCTCTTATTTTCGGGATTATGATCTTGAACCCTCATTCTAATTTTAATATTTATTTTTAGAGTAAAGATAACCTACAAGAAAGAGACTGACTCGATATTCTCTCTGAATACTTAGTTATTGTACCTCTGTTCGCTGTTCGTTTTATGCTACCTCTTGTAATCTCTCATATATAAAAGAAACAGTGGATGTAAGAATCGCTTTAAGCATCCGAACCATTTTAAAAATTATTTCTCATTTATTATTCAGTATTTGCATTCAATTATATTGATTAGCTCTTAAATCAATCATATCACATATAACTTCTGAGAATAGATTAACACTTTACACATGTTACTCATTGGTGTCAAAATCACGCATCAACAATTTTAATTTACGATATTTTTCTATCAATATATTCAAATAAAAAATTTATAAAGTTTAACATAAAAATCGACATTTCAAATTATATTACAAGTTTTGTGTTTCAGTTTATAATTAATCTAATTATCAGCGTACCGTTTAGCATGCTATTAAATGTACATTTCATGTAAATTTGGGAATATCAGTAAACCGTAATGATTTCAAAAAATAAAATAAAATTTATGTAATATTTATAGTGGATGGGGGTATGACACGACACTCATACTTGAATAAGATATATAATTTATTTATTTTTTTTATGATCAGGGTGTCTGAAATAGTTTGTATACATCTCAACTAATTCCTCAAACACTAAAATTATCAACATGTATATAATTCATTTATCTTCTCAATAATAATAATAATATAATACAAAAATGATACGGCTTTTCAGAACTTTACCTTAAAAAAAATTTATAATCTCCAGCTAAGATCCAACACCTTATAAATAAAGTGGAAACTCCCATCACCACTTTATGTCATAAAGAAACAAAAAGCTCCCAGTGAAAGTTTGTAGTTATTACTTTAAGCAAAGAACGATTTAACTTTGTGTCGAAAAAACCTAACTCCCGGTAATATAGCAGTCAAAAGCACTAACTTTATTCGAGGGAATCAAATTTAATAATNTAATCTAAATATTTTCAAAATATCATATTTCAAATAATGTATTAAACATGTATTTTCTCTTTTTAATCAGATTTTAAAACAATAAGTTAATGATTTTGAATGTAAGACTTAACATTTTATTTCGTATTACAAGTCCCACGTTTCATTATATACTTAGTATGATGTTCATTTTATATTTCTTGTCAATAGTTTCTGTTATGCCTAAAAAACCAGGGCTGACATAAGCTTACATCAGCAAGCACCAATCAGAGTTTAGAAAGACTTTGTGTCGTCCAAGTGCTGCCACGTCAACCCAAGACAGAAAGATAACGGCTGTCATCAACTTATCAGATTTAGGTTTTGTCTATGAGGGACTAAGGACTGCACACCTATCCAAGCCCTAGATAATTTGAAGATATTTCCTAAGTTATCAGCTAATGGGAGGCAAGGAAGGACTTCCACGACACCTACCCATTTGCAGATTTGTAATCATTACCTTGAATTCCTCTATTATAAATAGAGGACTCCCCTCTTATTTTCGGGATTCTGATCTTGAACCCTCATTCTAATTTTAATATTTATTTTCAGAGCAAAGATAACCTATGAGAAAGAGACTGACTCGATATTCTCTCTGAATACTCAGTTATTGTACCTCTGTTCGCTGGTCGCTTTATGCTACCTCTTGTAATCTCTCATATATAAGAGAAACAGTGGATATAAGAATCGTTTTAAGCAACCGAACCACTTTAAAAATTATTTCTCATTTATTATTCAGTATTTGCATTCGATTATATTGATTAGCTCTTGAATCAATCATATCACGTGTAATTTCTAAGAATAGATTAACACTTTGCACATGCTAGTCATTGGTATCAAAATCACGCATCAACAGTTTCATTTAACAGTTTTAATTTACGACATTTTCTATCAATATATTCAAATAATAAATTTATAAAGTTTAACATAAAAATCGACATTTCAAATTATATTACAAGTTTTGTGTTTCAGTTTATAATTAATCTAATTATCAGTGTACCGTTTAGCATGCTATTAAATGTACATTTCATGTAAATTTGGGAATATCAGTAAACTGTAATGATTTCAAAAAATAAAATAAAATTTATGTAATATTTATAGTGGATGGGGGTATGACACGACACTCATACTTGAATAAGATATATAATTTATTTATTTTTTTTATGATCAGGGTGTCTGAAATAGTTTGTATACATCTCAACTAATTCCTCAAACACTAAAATTATCAACATGTATATAATTCATTTATCTTCTCAATAATAATAATAATATAATACAAAAATGATACGGCTTTTCAGAACTTTACCTTAAAAAAAATTTATAATCTCCAGCTAAGATCCAACACCTTATAAATAAAGTGGAAACTCCCATCACCACTTTATGTCATCAAGAAACAAAAAGCTCCTAGTGAAAGTTTGCAGTTATTACTTTAAGCAAAGAACGATTTAACTTTGTGTCAAAAAAACCTAACTCCCGGTAATATAGCAGTCAAAAGCACTAACTTTATTCGAGGGAATCGAATTTAATAATTACATATATGTTTTAAGAGTATATACAACATTTTATATAAGTTCATCTAGCGTAATATTACACACAATATTTTTATATAATATTTTTCATACAACATGTTGTGACATAATTTTAAATTAAAAATACACTTCACTCAATATTTTTTGTCACGTTATGTTGTATATGTAGTATTAGTCGTTCATCTATTTATTTTAATCAAACTGATTTATATATAAAGTTTGTATATCAAACATTATTCATGTCATTATCTCGAAAAGCGATTGAATGTCTCAATATTAGGTCCCCAACACTCCAATAATGTGAATATTTGGAAAGTGAAATGTAATAATAATGTTTCCTTATGAAGAGTACATACTTTTACTCATAATTAAGGACCAAATTTAGTTTGAAATGATTATTTATTATTGTGATTTTATAAATTTACTCTTGTATTTTTTAATTAATTAGCGGACAGAGAGGCATTTGTAGTAGTTTTTTTTTTTTTAATCGTAAGGGCATTTTTCTACTTTAGCATCTCTGGGGGCGGATGAAATTAACACTAAAATATATTACAAAATATTTTTAACCAAAAATGTTTAAAATTAAAAAAATAAAATAAAATAAGGTGGTCAGTCACAAGTTTCCCAACGCCGCCAACACCATTGGATAATTCTTCGAGCAATTAATCCAACGGAGTTGACGAGGAAGCCAGAGGCCATATTAGCAAACCGAAAAAGTTTGGTAGAAACTTTTATGGCTCTCTATGGTCAAATGTTGAAGCGAGGATTCTTGTATTTTAATATTTTTATTATGTTTATAATTTAATTAGAAAATTATTTATACAAAAATTTAGTGTTTACATTTTTTCTTAGGGTATTTTTGTAATTGACACTCCCTAAAGCAATTTTTGAATCCTAAAAGTTGTTTAAATCCACTTTTAGAGGTGGGAATTAAACCTGGGCCCAAAGGGCCCGGCCCAAAAAATGGGTCCTATAAGGGCTAGTACTAGGTCCCGACCAGGCCCAAACCCCTATAAAATATCCTTTATTATGAAATTGACAGTAAATGGAAACGTTAAAATGTAATTTTACAAAAAAATTGGACTGTTGAGCCAACGGTCAAATGGTTGTTGACCCTTAATTCCCACCCATTTTCCTCACTACTCTCAACTCTCCACTCTCAATCTCTCAACTCCAATGATCAAACTCTCTTCAATTTCATCTATTATTCAATTGATTATTTATATTTATTCATTATTCATTATTCAATTTCTTCTATTATTCATATTATTATTTATATTATTCAATTTTAGTTATTTATTATTTTATCATAATGAATTCCCCGAATGTTTCTATTGCATATTGGACATATAAAAACTTTATACTAAAATAAATAATAAACTAAAAAAAGAATTTGAAAATTTTCAGAATATTTCTATTGCATTTACTTCTGACATATGGGCTGCTAGATCGAAAACAGATTTTTTGAGTGTCACAATACATTACCTAGATCATAGTTAGGCTTTACAACAAAAATTGATAGGTTTTAAACCATTATATGATAAACATAGTGCTAACCCTATTTATTTTACAATTATTGAAGTTTTGCAAAATTATTTATTAACTGAGAGAGTTGTGGTGCTAACGCTTGATGATGCAGCTACTAACATTATGACAATTTCTTTATTTCAAAAGAAATTGGATCTGCTTGGTGAAGACAAATTTTTTCACCTGAGATGTGCTTGCCACATCATCAATTTGATTATTAAAACAGGTTTAGAAACTATACATGCGAGGATTGATGGGGTGCGTGTAACCATCAGATCCATTGCTAGTAGCTGTGAGAAAGTAGCAAATAGCTCAAGAAAAGAGAGAGAGTATGAAATTCATCGAAAAAGACTTCTAGATTTATCAATTGTTAATGAATGAATTCAAGGGAATCTTTCTTCCCTCTTTTATACAACTCTTAAACTCAGCTTAACGCTTAGCAACTACTTTTAACAAATTTGTTTCTTAATTGCTGTATAAACAAAACGATGATGTTTTGACAAAGATCAAATTGCTCCTGCTATTTTTTAATTTTGCATCTGCATCCCTTTTTACCAACATTCCCTCTCAAACCTGACAGTGGGAGGTTTTGTACTTGTGCCTTCTTTGGTCAACACTTTCCCTCAAACAATACTTCATTAGATGTAAGTTTCCTTGTCTTAAAACTTTAACATCTTCTTCTTGTCCTGGAATTTAAACATCTTCTTTCGCTGCTATGACTTAAACTCTATGTATATAAGTAACAAAGCAAAAAACTGTTGTTCTACATCATTTTGTAGCTTTGCATGCATTACTTAACATCACTTCACAACAAAACAACTTCAAATTCTGTATTGCCAGATAATTCTGTACTGCCAAATAAGCAACAAAATTTTTGTAATTTCTTCTGCAGCTCTGCATTACTTAACATCATTTCACAAAAAAAAAAAAAAAAAAGCTTCAAGTTTAAACCAACTTCAAGTTTAAAACAACTTCACGTTGTATTGAACTTCAAGTTCTGTACTGCCAGATAAGCAACAAAACTTCTGAGCTCTCATTACTTAACATCACTTCACCTATATATGCATTACTTAACATCATTTCACAAAAAAAAAAAAAAAAAAAAAAAAAAAAAAAAAAAAAAAAAAAACAAAAAAAAAAAAAAAAAAAAAAAAAAAAAAAAAAAAAAAAAACTTCAAGTTCTATATTGCTAGATAGGCCACAGCACTTCTGCAATTTCTTCTGTAACTCTGTATTACTTCATATCACTTCACTTAGACAAGCTGCTTCTTAATCAGTAATTCAGTATAACTACAAGAAGTAAAACAAACTCTGTGAGACTAAATGCAATCTGCACATCAAGATCTGCAAAAAAAATTCTGCAAATTGAATGTGATAGTCTCATCACACACGAGAGTTCTACAATATTGAGTAACAATTACAACCACACAATTTAAAAAATCTGCACAACTACACAAACTTCATAGAAAAATCTTCAAGATTCTTTATGCTAACACAAAGTTGCAATAACCATCTTCTGATTGAAAATAGAAGTGCTCTCTAATCAACAAAACCATTAAGAGCAACAACATTCAACTTTTGCCTTAATTCAGAGAACTGAGTAGCAGATAAGGGTTTGGTTACTAAATCAATAATTTGAAGTTTTCATGGCACATATTGGACAACAAGGCTTTTGGCCAGAACTTGCTCTCAGATGTAGATAACATCTATTTCTATATGCTTAGTTCTTGCATGAAAAACAGAGTTGGAAGCTAATGCACCTACACTAACATTGTCACACCAAATAATAGGGAGTTGAATGTAAAATGATTCCTAGCTCGATAAACATACTTTGTAACCAAGCTATTTCTGTAGTAGTTTGTGCCAGGGCCGTATATTCAGCCTCGGTGGAAGACAAGGCTACTACTTTCTATTTTCTTGAGCTCCATTGAATCAAGTTAGAACCCAAGTAGACACAATAACCACTAGTGGACCTCCTACCTTTAACATTGCTGCTCCAATCAGCATCAGCATAACACTTTACATGTAGGAAGCTTACTGGTTTGAATTGCAATCCAAACTTCATAGTTCCTTTTATGTATCTAAGTACTCGTTTGCAAGCCTGCCATTGCAACTCAAGATGAGCTTGTAAAAACTAACTAAGTTTATTGACGGTGAAGCTAATATCAGGTCAAGTAAGCGTGAGATATTATAAAGCTCTTATGGTACTTTTGTACAGGTTGGGATTCTCAAATGATTCATTGTCATTACTACTAAGCTTTGTACCAACGGCCATAGGTGGAACAAGGGTTGGCTTCAAACATTTTGGTCTTAATAAGCAAATCAGATGCGTATTTATACTGTTTGAGGTGAATTTCAGTAGAGGATCTAGTTGTTTCCACTCCTTAAAAAAAAAAAAAAAAAAAAAAAAAAAAAGAAATACTTGAGAGAGCCTAAAGTCTTGAGTGCAAATTGATCATTTAACTCCTTAACTAGATGAGTGATATAGATTGAATCTGACCCTGTTAGGAGAATATCATTCACATATACCAAAACATAGATTAGGCCAGTATCCAATTTGAGACTAAAGAGGCTAGAGTCAGATACTGAATTCTTGAAACCCTTGGCTTGAAAAACACTTTTTAGTTTGTCAAACCAGGCTCTAGGGGTCTGCTTGAGTCCATACAGGGCTTTGTTCAACTTAGATACGAAAGATGGCTAAGTAGCGGATTCAAACCCTATAGGCTGTTTCATTCATGGTGCCATTTAGAAATGCATTATGTACATCAATCTGTTGCACATCCCAAACACTAGTGACTGCTAAGGTAAGGATAATTCTGATTGTAGAAGGCTTAATAACTGGACTAAATGTTTCAAAATAGTCCAGTCCAGGTGTTTGTTGGAAACCCTTAGCCAATAACCGAGCTTTGTATTTTTGTAGGGTGCCATTTGCATGGAATTTAGTCCTGAAGACCCACTTATTGCCTACAATATTCATATTTGCTGTAGGAGGCATAAGAGTCCATGTGTTGTTATGAACAAGAGCATCAAATTCTGTTTGCATGGCTTCCTTCCATACTGTGCTAGTTAGGGCTTTAGCAACTGTCATTGGTTTTAGTTCTATAACAGGTTGACCTTGTGTAAGGTAGGCAATATGGACCAGGTCATCATCACTTCGTATAAAGAGACCAACAACTGACTTGGCTCTTTTGATCATGAGGTGAGTATTGGTAACAGAACTGGGCATAATATTTGAGAAATTTGTGGATTCAAATCAAGCTTAAGTGAGCACTTAGGTAAGGAACAATTGAAAGGGATGATGTGCAGATTTGGGTATGGTTATGAACTGACTGTTGAGGTTGGATTATGAGAAGAATATGTAGACTCAAGTGAGCTAATTTGTGGTTCAATCGAGTTACTTGGTGAGGTTGGTACCATTGAGCTAGTGTGTAAGTCTAGTAAGTTAGTGTGTAAGTCTTGTGAGCTAGCTTGTAAGTCTAATGAGGAAGTATTGGATACTAGTTTAGGAGGGTATGAGTCTGGTGAGAGAACATTTGGGATTGCTTTGGTAAGTTGTGAATGAGAAACATGGATATGAGATTGAGACAATGATGGAGGATTGAAATGTGCTTCTGCAAAGTGATTATTAACTGCTGTATTGTGTAAAGGAGACTGAGATTGAGAGCTAGTTACTGGTTAAGGAGCATAGTTAGCTGGAGAACAAGGATTATGAATAATAACACATGGAAAACTGGAAGAACTTGCAGTAAAGTTGTTGACTGGAGGATCAGAATTAAGACCAGACAAATTCGAGGTGTTTTCAAACATGCTTTCTTAAAAAGGAAATTCAATTTCATTGAACTTAAAGATAAGAGAAACAAAATTTTTTCCATTAGCCCCTAGACACTTGTACCCTTTGTGTATTAAACTATAATTGACAAATACACATTTAGAGGAATGGAAATCAATCTTGTGACTATTAAAATTTCTAAGAAAGGAAAAACAAGCACACCCAAAAGCTCTAAGACTATCATAAGAAGGAATTTTCTTGAAAAGTCAAAAATAAGGTGTTTCATGCTGAAGTACTTCAGTAGGCCTTCTGTTAACAAGAAAAACTACTGTTTCAAAGGTTAGCCACCAATATTTTAAAGACATGAATGCATGTGCAAGTAAGGTGAGGTCTGTTTCCACTATGTGTCTATGTTTCCTCTCACTTCTATCATTTTGTTGGTGAACATAAGCACAAGAATACTTATACTGTATACCATTATCATGAAGATAAGGGAGGAGAGCTTTATACTCTTCTTGTTGATCAGTTTGGAGACACTTTAGTTTAGTGCTAAATTGCCTTTCAGCAAGAAGGTGAAACTTAATAAAAATGGATTTAACCTCAATCTAAGTCCTAAGAGGAAACAACCATATGAATCTACTAAAATTATCTAGGAACTGAACATAATATTTAAAACCTTTTATTGAAGAGACAGGGGCTGGTCCCCACACATCACTATGTACTAAGGCTAAAGGTTCAAGTGCATGAGATTGGGAAATGGAAAAGCTATTTTGATGCAATTTACCAAGCTAACAAGCATCACAAAATGAGAAAGGTGGTGTTGACAATTTGTGAAGATGAGACAGTGATGCATTTTTAAGAAAAGTAGACATAATTTTATGGAAAGCATAAGAATGGGGGTACCTAACCTTGTGTGCCAGATCATGTACTGATGAGGCTGCTTATCCGCACTTAAACAATGAGTATTTGAAATGTAGTTTAGACTACTATGAGTACAATCAATGTTCGCATTTGAAACAACAAGTTTGCATACGGTAGAATCCAGACTATGAGTATAGTCAAAACTATCCTTTGAAATATCAGAGTTGCATACAACAACAGACTTGTTCACAACAGGATTAAGATTTTGAACACAAATAGAATTCACTTAAAAAGGAAGAATTTGAACAAGCAGAATCAGGTGTTTTATTCTCAATATTCAATACAGAACCAAGTGTGTTATTCTCAATATTCAAATAAGAAACAAGTGTTTAATTCTCAACAAGAGAGTTACAAAGTAAACTAGCAACAGACTGATTTTTATTAGAATAATAGACTCTGGAACTTTTGTACAGCTAGACCTAACAGAATCCTGTAAGCTAGAAGAAGACTCATAAGCAGAGATTACAATTTGTGCATTAGCAGTATAGGTTTGGGATGGACAGGAGGCGGACAACACTTGCAAGGAAGGAGAGTTGCAAGGCATGGATGGAATGTCCAACTAATAGAGACCTCCTTTAAGTCCCCCTCGCAGTAACATGGCTCTTATGGATTTGTCCTTTACAATACATCAATTAACATCAAACTCTACAATCACATTATTGTCCTTTGTAAACCTAGAGATACTAAGGAGATTTTTAGTGATTTTGGGAACACAAAGGACATTCTTTAAATGCAAACATTTGGAATGAAAGTTCCTAGGAAAAAAATAATTACTAGTATGAGAGATAGAGAGATACTCACCACTGCCAACTTGGAGTTGTTCCTTACCATCATAGTTCTTGTAAACATTCAAGTTGTTCAAATTTGAGGTCACATGGTCTGTCACTCTAGAGTCCATGTACCAGGCAGGGTCTATGGGTATAAAGTTTGTGGGTGTAAAGTTTGTGGCTGAAGGATGAGTTTGCTGAGTGTGAAACATAGCTGAACTGTTATGAGAAACTCCAAGCTTTGAAGTGATTGAACTGACACCAAGAAAAGCAGTTGGTCCTGACCCAATTTGGACCAGATGGGCTTGATTAGTTCTTGACAATTGCTGGCTAGGTACTCCAAAGGTAGCTGGATTAAAGGTGGAGAAACCAGGATGATTATAATTGGGATTGGAGAAACTAGGATGATTATAGTTGGGATGCTGAAAGGTGTTATCTATACCAGGTTGTGTGCTAGTGTTATTATTGTAAACAGGAGGGTCAATATACTAGGAATTATGATGTTGCTGGTTTCTAGTGCTGTGAGGTAACATTAAGAGGGTCAATATACTAGGAATTATGGTATTGTTGGTTTCTAGCAAAAGGAATCTACTGTGAGGGAACATTAGAAAGTTGTGGATTGCCATTGTAAGTGTAGTTGACCCTATGATAGTATTGGATAGCTGAATGGCTAGCCTTACTACAGATTTGGCAAATAATTCTCCCTCAACCATTACCTCGACCTCTACCTCTTCCATAGATAGCAGGTCTTGAACCATATGTGTTGGGAGCTCCATAAGGGAGGAAGGGTTGGGTAGATTGATTAGGGACAGTGTACGGTTGAAAAAGCTGAGGTGGTGGAGCTAGGTAAGAATGAGGGGTAACATAAGTTTGCGGATAGTGTGGATTGCCAAGGGATATCAATGATGGGGCGTTGCTGGAGATATTGTCAGAAGACTTTACTGCATGTGACGAGACTGATGACTCCCATTAGAGACATTGTAACCCACTAGACTATGCATTGAAGCTACATGTGTTGAGGAGTTATAAAGATCCACAAAATTTAACTTCTCTAACCTTATTTCACATTTTTGCAACAAGAATTGGGCTTCTTGTAAAGTAACAGTGTCTATTTTTTACTCTAACCTATATGTGAGTGTTACTAATGCAACATCATATTCAGGACCCAATCCGTCCAGTACATATTGTAACAGATCTTCATAAGACACAATTAGTCCATTGGCAGCTAAACTCTCTGAAATTTCTTTCATTTTTTTTTTTTTACATAATCACCAATATTTAAATCTCCTTTGTTTGTAGTTTGCAACATATTTTTTTTCAGATGTAAAACCCTAGCCTTAGAATCTGTAACAAATTCATTCTCTAAAGCAAACCAAATTTTAGTGGAAGACCTACACTTGGATACATAGCCAAACATGCACTCTGAAATTGAAGCTAGTAACCAGCTTACTAGAAGCTTATCGGTTCTTTTCCACATGATAAAGGCTGGATTAAGGCTTTCACCAACTGTACTACTACCAACTCTATTTTGACCTAACTCATTTGTAATATCAGAATCAGAGACTAAGATTGGAGGAGAACAAGAAACTCTATCTAAAAGGTGATCCTCAAATTCGTGTGAGTCGATAGCAGAAAGGATTTGAGAACTCCAGAATCGGTAATTATTCCTCATTAGCTTAGGATTGATCACTTGTAGGCTTGAGGCAAGTGCTGTGGTGGTTTGATTTTGCATTTCTGGCACCATTCTTTTTGTGCTGTTAAACAAATGTGAAGAATTAAGATCTGTAGCCATTGACATGAGTCAGGGCTCTGATACCATGTGAGAAAGTAGTAAATAGCTCAAGAAAAGAGAGGGAGTATGAAATTCATCAAAAAAGACTTATAGATTTATCAGTTGTAACTGAACGAATTCAAGGGAATCTTTCTTCCCTCTTTTATACAACTATTAAACTCAGCTTAACACTTAGCAACTACTTTAGCAAATCTGTTTCTTAATTGTTGTATAAACAAAATGACGACGCTTTGACAAAGATCAAATTGCTCATGCATTGCATTTGCATCTCTTTTTACCAACAGTGGCTATACAAGGTGGAATGAGTATGTCAAAAATTGTTGCCAAAAGGAGTCGCTGGTTCAACCGAAGAAGCTATGTTGCGACATGCCTGTTCGTTGATACTCAACGTACTTGATGTTACAAAAAGCTATTCCAACTGTAAGACAAATTACAGATTTCGTCAACCGAAAGAACTGTCTGGCCGAAGTTGTCAATGATGATGATTGGACGGTTTACAGTATTTTTCATTCATTTCTTAAAGTTTTTTATGATTCCACTAATACATTAAGTGGTATTTATTATCCTACTACTAATATAGCATTAGATATTTTACTTCAAATTTGTAAAACTTTTGCTAGACATAGATGTAATGAAGAGTTAAGCGACATTGTTTTAGAAATGGAAGCAAAATACCAAAAATATTGGTTAGATATTCCATTCTTATATGGATTAGGTCTTATTGTAGATCCTAGGTTTAGATTAAACGTATTTACTTGTATAATTAATGAGATAAGCCAACATTTAGAATATGACTACAATTCTTATCTGATAGAATTTAACAGAAAATTGGAAAGTCTTTTTTCTTTGTATCAGAATAGGTACAGTGGAATGCCCACCACAGACAAGTAGCAAGAAACTGACGAAGACATTCATCAACAAGGATCGAGCATCTAGACGTATATGGAACCCAGTATTGGTGGTGGTGGTGGATGGAGCAGCTCCAGCACATACAGACATGGACCAAGTGAGCTACAACGATATCTGCAAATGGATATGTCCTACATGACCAAGAAGGAGAAATGCGAGATGGATGTGCTTCAATGGTGGAAACAAAATGCAAGTTGATTCCCCATTGTAGCCCAAATGGCATGTGACATTTTATGTGTGCCAGTTTTCACGATTGCATCGGAGTCGACATTCTTAATTAGTGCCGCATTATTGAAGACAGAAGATGTTTTTTAACTAATGAGATAGTTGAAGTCATTACATGTTTACGAGATTGGACTCATACAAATAGAAGACTACAGTACCACCTTGAAGATCCCAAACTACTCGACCTCTTCAAAAACACAGATTTGAGCGATGTAAATTTCGATGATGTAAATTAATAATTTAATGAAAACAATTTTTTTTTTTTTATTGTTTGATTGTTTAAGTTTAAATTAAATTTGCACATTGTGAACATTATATTTATGCTAAAATTAAATTATCTTAAATTAAAACCGTATAAATTTATAACCAATTAATCGTCAGTTTATATTTATTTAATTGTTTAAGTTCAAATTAAATTTTCATATTCCGAAGCTAAAATTAAATTATCTCTTTAAATTAAAACCATTAAAACCATTCATTTATATTTATTTACTAATTAATTACAAAATTTACAAATCACCTTTTGAAAAATTACATAAACCCCCATATAATTTCTATTTAGAAAGATATAAAAAATTAAGGGGGCTTAAAAACATTTCCAGGCCCATAAGACCGGTCCCTATTGATTTGGGCCTGGAAAAGTTCATGGGCCTAGGACCAATCCCTGCTGATTTGGGACTGGGCCCTCAAGGATCGGACCCAAATTGGGCCCGGACCGTGAAGGCCTAGGCCTAGGACTGCCTGGGCGCGAGCCTGGGCGCGAGCCTGGGTCCGAACCTTCCTTTCCCACCTCTATCCACTTTTGAAATCCTTTAATAAAATAGATTTTTCCTAATCTACTTTACATGTATTCATTTTTTAAATGTGCTTACCAAATACAATTTAGTTGCTATATTTCTTAAGTTACAATAACCCGAACTTGGACCTTTATAATCTTTGAACCAATTTAGTATAATGGCTTAGCTTAGGTTAATTAGTTTACAATATGATAGCATTTGTTTCAAGGTCATAAAAGATAACATCGGTAATCTATCTTTTAATCTAGCAATTACCACGTTTGGGTATAAAATAATCAAATATTCTAGTAATCGACCAATATCAATAGTGATTATTGTAGGTAATATAAGAGGTAATTCGATTACCGTCTGAAAGGGTGTTATTTTTTTTATTATTGGGTAATCAATTGATCATACCAATTTTAGCTTTAATTAATAAACATTTTGGACACAAATGTCCTCATATGTTTACTAAATAACAATTAGCCCAAATGTGCGAAATGACTTCTTTAACCTCATATATTATTTTTTTGGATAGAAATATCCTCACTATTTACATGGATAATACCCAAAATACCCCCTAGCCACCCAAGACAACTGTCGGCCGTCGGCCATCATCGCCGACTGTTGTTAACAGTTGTCAGAACGGCGCATGACTAGCCAGATCTGGTCTGTCGTGTGTCGATCTAGTCGTTTTCGATCAGATCAAAGGTCAGAAATGGCCAGATGGTCATGGATCTAGGTAGAAACGACCAAATTCAATTTGGCCATTTCCAACAAATCCATGGTTGTAAAACGGCCATAGATCTAACCGTTAACGACCAAAATAGATCTGCCCATTTTCGGCCACAAATCCACGATCATTTTCTTAGGATACTAGTTGATTAAAAATTGCCAATTTTATTTTAGTGACTCAATTATACATCAGGTTGATAGTAATTGCTCCATGTGGATTTGACCCTACTTATAGCTAACTATGGTACTTAGGTTTAATTTTGTAGCATTGACAACAGATTCGACAGTGGTGCCCATGATGGGGACTGAGGAGGTGGCAAGAAAGATTGTTGGGGGAGCGGCAATGGTGAGGCAATTTTATGGTGTACACGCTGGGTTTAAGTTTAGTTAGGGTTGAATTATTATTAATTACAAAATTGTATCCATTTACCCATTTACCATCCAGTCGTTAGATCTGACTATATATTATTAGTGCCCTAATAATGTTAGGGGGTCTAGAGTTATTTCCGAAACCAAAGGGGGTTTATGTTATTAGGGTATACCTCGGGAGTTTAGAGCAATATTCAAATTTTTATATACTTAAGGGGGTTTAGAGTACTTTTCCCCTAAGGAAAGAACAGTAAACTAATGGACTCTGTTAGAAAACGGTGGAGAGGGGAGGTAATTTTAGAAATCGGAGGGGCGGTAAGTGATACTATTATAAACTTATGGGGTGTCATAGAAAAATGCAAACCTAAGGGAAGGTGAGGGATAATAACCCAAGAAATATTGGAAGCCCCCTGGCAATATCACAAACCGCACTGGGCACTACCCAAGGATTTCAACTAGCCTATATAGATCATGAACTAGAACTTAGTTCTCATCTTCTTGTTTAATCTTTAACTAATCAAATCTTTAATAAAGTAACAAAAAGCTTAAAGCTTATACTGAATGTTATAAGATTTATTACTTCAAAAAATTAAAGAAGATTACTTTAGACAAGTAAAATCAGACAATAAAATTAAAAGGTGTAAACAAATCAGTAACTAATGGTAGACAAACAAACAACTGATTATGCAATATTTAAAATTAACTTTATAACAGAAGATCCGGCCTTATTCTTCGATAAAGTGCAGTTTTCACCATTTAGTTTAATTATTATTGTCCAAATCTTTAATAAAGAAACAAAAAGCTCCTACTGAATAGTTGCAGTTATTACTTTGAATACTAACATTATTTTATACAAGTAAAATTTTAGACCACGCAATAAGGCTACAAAATCAATTATTAATCCCATACATAATGTTTTACTTTATATCAGAAGATCCAGCCTTATTAATTTCCTGATAAAGAGAATTCTCACCATCATGTTTAATCATTATACAAAGCTTTAATAAAGAAACAAAAAGCTTCTTACTACTGAATTTTTTCAGCTATCACTTTGAGTAATTAATTAATTAATTAATTAAAGCAAGTAAATTTTGACCACACAAATTCACTTATTATATAATTAATTAATACACAATTGTGGCAACCCATTAATTTAACATAGTAGAGGGAGAGTCAAAAGCATCAAGCTAGCTTTATTCATCGGGGGAGTTAATTATGAGCAAATTAAAATAATTTAGAACAAGAAACGCAATAAAAACAATTACAACGACAAAAAGAAAAGCCAAAATCTAGTGTGGATGGCAGTGATAGCATACCCCTCATTATTTTTACAAATTTTTGGAAAATTAAACTAAAAGAGACTTTAAGAAAGATGGTAAAGTTAATTATAAAATAGAACTCGAAAGGAATATCAACTTTTATGGTTTAGGAACAATTCAAGCAAGAAAAACGTTTATTGGGTTAGAATTGGCCAATTAAAAAGCAAAGGGTCTATGTAGTATGTTTATGATATGACAACAATCATCGCAATCTTAAATCAATTATTACATTAATCTGTATTCTAATTCGTATTTTTTCTTTTTATGGCTTTTCTCTTTTTTGTAGTTCTTGTGATTGTTGAATCTTAAAATAAGAAAATTTTATTATTCAGAAAGAAAAAAACTTACTATATTAGAGGGACAATATACATATGGTAAGTTATATATATATATATATATATTTTTTTTTTTTATGATCGAGAGTGTCCATGTTAGCTTGCGCGTACTTCAATTAATCCCCTCAGACTCTAGAACTATTGATTGGGTAAGAGCTCCAGTGACTACCCCTATTAGCAACCGAGGAAGGATTTGAACTCAATACCTCTTGCGTAATATAACCAAGAATCCCTATTGAATCACTTGACTACTCAGAGATAGTTTATGAAAAGTCATATTGATTTCCAAAATTAAAAAAGAAAAAAGAAAAAGAATATCTAGATATAAAGGAGGTCGAACATAAGGAGCATTGATTTTACACGAAGAAGCACAAAGTGAAGCAGTAAACAGAAAATCATTTAACAAAATTGTAACTCTATTTTCAATCTCCTTTTTCACATTTACCCATAAAAAAAGGGCAATTTATTGCAAATTGTCCAGTTAGTGTTGGTTTTGAATGTCACTTGATGGATTCTTCTCTGATTGAAACAAGAGATTACTTGAAGATGCTTGGAGTATTTCTAGATAACAATTTGACTAATTCGAATTAGTTGGTTGGTCAAACCTTTATATAACATTTGGGGTTTGCCTTAATTTATTTCATAGATATGCAATCTATTCATGTATTTAGCTTTCTTTTAGAGGAAAAGTTTAATTAATCTCACTTTGTTTAGGTTTTTCTTCTTTCTTTTTCTATTATAAGAAATCTCAAAATGCAAATAGATACACCAAGGCCTTTGTTTTCTGAAATCTCAACTTCCCAAAACTAATTGGTAATTTAGGAGTGAGAAAGTGAGGCTCAAATTTGTAATTTTAGTGGGCTGTATGGGCCAAAAACGTATTGGATGTAACGAGGCCCAATAATGAAACAAACATTTTACGGCCCATTGCCTTGGCCCAACTCCGGTTGGAATTACTCTTAAATCCATCTTGTGAATTGCCCACTCTATGAGTTGAGCTATTCTACAAGTTAAGCTAAATCGGGCTCCAACCCATTAGCCCACAACAGTCCATAAATAGGAACAAGAATCCTATCACCTTCCTAATTCGTTCAAGATCTAGTATCTTACATGAATTAATATCCTTGAACCAATAAAGGCAAGAAGTAAAAGCTCCTTCCTAATTGGGACTCATTTATTAAGTAGGACTTAAAGTCCAACTAGGATTCCAATCCATTGGAACAGAGGCAAACCCTCTCTTTATTCATTCATAAATAACCCATAGCACTTAGCTCTCAAAGTTCTTGCTCTTAAGAATAACCACATTATTTTGGTAACCTTTCTTGTTCTTAGCCCTCACTAAATACCTTCAACGTTGTTGACTTGACCATTGGAGTATCTATAGCAGACACCACACTGGTGTTTATCTAGCCTTCACGTTCTCTTTTCTTCTTTGTGAACGTCCATTAGATTGTTAGTGGCTCTATTCTCATAGGATCCGTCCCTTTCGAATCAACCATAGATTTTGTAGTCTACAGTTTGGCATCCACTGTGGGGCCCTAACAATTATTCAACTCACACGACCTGCTCCTCTGCTTTTCCCTACTTCAGCCATCATGACTAGAAACATTGAAAACACTACTCCTGACATTGCGGCTCTCACCACATTGGTATAAGAGAGCAACAACAAGTACTAGACCTTAGAAGCTCAAAATGCTGCCATCCACTTAGAGAATCAAGCCCTCCAAGACAAGGTAAGCCAATTCTATTCATTAGATTGGAATTTGGGTTAGTAGCACGCCTCCTCTTCTCAGCTCCCCGTTTACCCCCGACAATTGTTCTCCACCCCAAATCATGGTACCTTGACAAATCAATCCCACCTCCACTAGGCTTCCACTACAACCATACCCCTAGCTGAGCCAATCCAACTAGATGACGCCCCACTGCAACAACTAAACACTCCTTTCAACCCCCCACAAACACATCCCACACACTCAGTAATAGAAGCCATCCACTAAACAATCCCGCTTGGCTCGGCCATACACATAAACCCCAACGTATTCCCTCACTTCCTAAACAACTTATACACTCCCATGGCAACACCCCTTGAGCAATCCTTGGCCAAAAGATTATCCGAGATGGAAGCCATGATCCAACGCATCCTAGGAGTGCCCACATTCCTAAAAAAGAGCCAACCCCAAAGCTACGCTGACTCACCCTTCGTAGTCACCATAACACTCATAGAGATGCCTCAGAAGTTCACTTTCCCCAACATGAAACTCTATGACGAAACCACCAACTTGGATGACCACATAGCCTTTTATAAACAAAAGATGTTCGCCGCTGCCATACCTTGTGATCTTCGCGAAACATGCATGTGCAAGAGCTTCGGCTCTAGCATTATGGGACTAGAGCTCCAATGGTATACCAACCTCTCCAATAACACCATCACTTCCTTCGCCTAGCTCACAGATACCTTCGTTGAGCAATTCACTTGTAGTAAAAAGTTAGAGAAGTTGTTTGGCGATCTTTATTGAATCTGCTAACACGGTAATGAGTCATTTCAAGAGTATGTTGGACACTTTAACCACGAGAAAGTCTTCATCCCTTACTGTAACCAAGAGACCGTAGTGGATGCCTTTAGGATGGGGCTTCTCCCTGATGGTAAGCTATACAAAGAACTCACCAAGTTCAATTGCACCACAATGGAGAACATGCTGGCCCACGTATGAATAGAAATAAGGTGGGAAGAAGATGAAGTTCACAGAACCAAGCTTAACACCTTCGAGGATCACCGACCTCGACAATCTGATCAACACCATGATACTTGGCCTACTGAGCCATACCAAGTAAGGAGGGGCCCTATCCGTGATAATAGATGCCCATTGGAGCGCCACTCGGCTCGGCCTAATGAAAGAGTACCTAACCCAATCAGCCGGTACAAAATGATTGAATATAACCTGAACATCGAACCTACAGAAGCACTGGTAGCAATGAAAGAAATAGGGAAGGTTGTCAGATGGCCAAAGAAGTTGTCGCACATCAAGGCCAAATGAGACACCACCAAATGGTGTGAGTACCATAGGGACCATGACCATATAATCGCCAATTGTATCACCCTCCATCTCGAGGTTGTGGAGTTACTAAAGAGAGGTCACCTCTGAGACTTCCTAACATATAAAGGGAAAAACACCTTAGAAAACAAGGATTGCCAAGTTACACATCCACCAAAAATATTGCCCGTAGACAGATGGTGTAATGTGATCTCAGGTGGATCAGAAGTAAGCGGTGTAAGCTACTATTCGGCCAAGCGCCACGTTAGAGCCGTAGCTAACCCTGAGGTCCATTCTTCTCGACCATCCTTATAGGGGCCAACCAATGCGACCATTGAGTTTGTTGACAACGAAGCGGTGACGCTCTTTAACTCTCACCATGATACACTTGTCATCATCCTCCAGATAGCCAACATTCTGGTAAAGAGAATCCTCGTAGATCCTAACTCATCAACGAACATCTTGTTCCTCGAGGCATTTAAAGGCATGGGTCTAAATGAATCCAACATCACCTGTCGTTCCACACTTCTCATTGGTTTCAGCATAGAACAGAAGTATACCATTAGGGGGATAGCTCTACTAATCTATGCCGAGGGGATTAACCTCCAAACCACCTACATGATATTAGACGCCCTCTCTCCATACAATGTGATACTCAGTCAACCATGGATCCATGGCATACGGTTCATTCCTTCCACCTTTTACTAGGCCATCTGGCTCCTTATCAAGTGGGGTATAAAAGAAATTATGGGAGATCAGAAGGCTTTTAAAGATTGTTATTAGAATGCTTTAAAGATTAAACAGGGGACTATGTAGTAACTATAGTTGTCAAACCGGTCGTCACAGTCACAAAATTAAACCTAAATACCGTAGTTAGCGGTAAACAGAGTCGAATCCACAGAGGCAAGACTAATGACCTAACGTATATTTGAGTTAACGAAAGAGAAATTGGCAAAATGATTGATTAAAACTAAGGAAACTAATTAATTGCAGGAAATTAAAAGCATTAAATAAATTGCAAACTAAAACACAATATTAAAAGCGTTGCCGCTACGAATTCGGTTTAACTCAAGACCAACTCTCACAATTCCTCTCCTCGCTCTTCAATTTCCTAACCCTACAAGTCTAGGCAAATCAATAAAAATATCTCCCGGCAATCTAGGTATAATCTATCATGTCTCCCTGTCGTCTTAGTTACAGATCTATTGGTTAAAGACTATCGTTGACTAACCGAAAAATGCTAAACCCTTAAACACCACTAGTTGGTACAACGTTAACAAGTACAACCTATCAACTTGTATCATCCAATCAACTAATTACACAACAAATGCATTCCTAGTAGAAATGATATTAAATTCTAATACAACTTGATTGCAATCAGTACATAAGCAATTTAAAGTCATAATCAACATTCAATAATCTTAAACCGACATTCAATTATGCGAAAAGTTATATATCAACAAATGTTCTCAATGGACATTATCTATTCAGCACGGCGAGCATCAGAATAATATTAAAGCATCGCAAACAAACTGAAACGAAAACAAATATAATTTGACTACAAGAAACTTAACCAAATGTCCAACATTCGGGCTCATCCAACTAGTCGAGAGCTAATGAGGAGAGCAGTGGAGTCAATCTCAATCTTGCCTACATCGTAACAGACAACCGGGAACTCAGCCACTCATGGTGGTGTCGATGGAGGCTGAAGCGATGGAAACGAAACTGATCATGGCGGAGAGGAAGTAACCGACAGTGATATGATGCGAAGAAGGGGCGAAAATGACCAACGGACAACCCAAAATACGAACAGTTGCACTCATCGGAAAACTTAGTTTTCCGATGGGTCTTCCGATAAATGGTGGCAGAAATGTTATCCAAAGGTACCAATGGAAAGATCAGGTGATAGGGAGTTCAGATCAGGTCCTAGGGAGATGAAAGGTCGCCAGAAAGTGAGCAAAATTGCATCGGGAAGTCGAAGAGTCGTCAGATCAAGGTGATGGATCTCGTTGGAAAAAGGGTAGATCGGCTGCGGAAATGTGGGGGGAAGTTGATGGAGTGATGGCCAACACAAAAGGAGCTCAATCGGCACCGAAAAACGATGCAAAATTCGGTGGAAGGTGAAGCATCATGGCGTGGAAACGGTGGGATGTCGCCAGCGTGGGTGAATGACAGTGGAGGGTGGCTGGTCGGCGTGAGAAGGTGAAGAGTCGTTGGCCTAGAAGATGAAACATCACTAGCCGGCGACCAAATTCTAGCGATGGGTGAAGGTCCCTTCGCGACTGGCTGGTGTTTGCGATCTTTCGCTTCATTTTTATACAAAATATGGCAAATATCCATTTGGTCCTTGCATATTGAAAAATGACAAAATCAACCCCAAGTTTTATGACAATTTGACCCCTGAATAACATAATGAGACAACAACAACCCTAGAAAATAAATCACGTCCTAATATCAACTTACACAATCTCATTAATCCAAATATGCCAAATTAGTAAGAAAAACTCAAAATATGATTTTTATGCATAAATTCATAATTTCTCTTAATTGTCTCAATATGATTTCATTTTAATTACACATAGGGTCTTTTTATCACCAAAATAGAGTCACTTTCATGACTCTAACACACTTCCCAACTTACTCTTTGCTCGTCCTCGAGTAAAGTAAATGGAACTCTTTCAACATTCTCACCAAACCATACACAACCATATTCATCAACACCTAAGGCATTCATCAAAAGGTAAAGTGAAGAATTTGAACACAACAAGCAAACAACACAATCCCAAATAAAGAACTAAAGTTTCTATCAAGATTTGCCTATCTCCATTCAAGCTTCTCAAACACACATTTCATATTCATATCACAATGTTAAAATGTCATGCGAAACTCCCCAACTTATGTACATGCAACATACTGCTCATTTTCCACACAAGATTTTGACATATAATTTCTTCTTCATTCATCACTTTTTTTGTTTCTTTCTTTTTTTCTTGTCTTAACTTCTTAAGCTTTCTAGAAGGTCCATGTAACGGGCTTAGGTTAATGACTCCCAAACCAGACGGCTATAGGGCACTAAATGTAAAACACTCCTCGGACTTACTCACCCAAACCAACTAGGCTACAAGTCAAGACTTATATATTTTTTTTTTATAAAGCTCATGATCTATATAATGACTTATTAAGCTTTCTAGAGGACCCGTGTAACAAGCTTTGGGCCAACCACTCCCAACCTAGATAGCTTTAGGGGATTAGGTGTAGAACACCCCTCGGGCTTACTTACTCGAGTCCACTAGGCTACAAATCAAAACCAAATCATCAAGCAACAGTTAAGCACTTCCAAATACAAAGATTAACATTTTCAATACATGCAAGATAATAAATGAAAATTTGCTCCATTGGCATGTAAAGTATGTGGGAGACTTGCATAAACATTAAAACACATGACATGCGCACAAAATAGTGTCTAACCACAATTATGGACAAACCTAGCATATAACAGAAACAATAATTCAATGTTTAAAACCATGTTGCAACCAACCATTTTCAAAAACCTCACAAAACCTTTCAACTAGCACTCAATTGCTTCTAAAATGGTGATTATCCATGAATTCATGAAAAATTTTAAAAATGGCTCACTTAAGTTCACTTTTTCCACTTTTGGACTTACAAGAGTAAGATTCAACATATTTTCAACAAAAAACATAATCATGCCACAAAAATTTAAGGACAATCCATTCAACACACAATCTCCACAAAGCATCATCAACATCATCTCCACAAAAATATCACCCACAACACTCCACAATAACATACATACTCCACAAAAACAAAATCAATCAACACACTCCCCAACTTAAAATGTCATTGTCCTCAATGACTCACAACTACAAACATTCTCCCCAACTTAGCATCAAATGATCTCAAATGGCAATATGATCAATAACATTAAAATCGTCTAACATATTTGAGAAAAAATCTAACAATAACAGCATATAAGGTGGAGAGATACAACCTGAGGAACAACGGTAGGGTTGTCACCAATAGAGTATGTGGAGCATGCTTAAACGTAGCCTTCGACTAGTTAATGAGTTTCCAAACATGACAATTCTTGCAAAGACAAAAACAACAAAAGCATAAAAGCAATAAAAACATATTTATAATGGTGGGTTGCCTCTCACAAGTGCTAAGTTTAAAGTTTTCAACCAGACTTGGTGTGAACAGAAAAGTTTAAGGTGGTTGAAACGTTGGCGATGCCTTACATGACCCTCGCCATTCAGCAACAAGTAAGGTATCACGAGGTCCTAAGAAGACATATTTGAATTTAATACGCCATTTCTATGTGCACAAGTCTTTTAAGAACTTAGCATAGGCAGGTATGTGCTTAATGACATCTAGACGTGGAATACCAATCAGCCTTTGTCTAAATAGCTTGACCATTTCCTCCATCCTAGTGGTTTTCTTATAGTTGGATGCATTATTTGACTCAAGGTATTCATGAAAAGGTTCTATCGGTATGTCAGATGTAGGGGATGGTTCTTTCTCCTCAACTTCCTCATTTTCATGTCTCAGTACACCTGACTCAATGGTTGGTTCTCTTTCACTCCTCCCTACTTGGTTTCTCTCCAAGCTATCTTTATCTCCAAACTCAACATATAATTCCCTCTTAGGCCTAGCTTGTTCATGACACCCAATCTGATGAGGTGCACCATTGGGATTATCTACAGCTTGACTCGGCAAATGGCCTTCCTCTCTCTTATAAACCGCTTTAGCTATTTGACCAATTTGGGTCTCTAGCTTACTAATAGATTAGGAATGGGAATGTAATATCTGATAATGTTGCTCTAAGTCATTGAACCTAGCATTCATGTCATCTTTTTGTTCTTGCATGGTTTGGAACATTTGAGCCATCATTGATTCCAATGAATTGGGCATTGGAGTAGGTTGTTGGACGGGGTGTGGGATCCTAGGTTGGGTGGGTGGTTGGACCGAATACATGTCCCAATAATTGCCCTACTAATTGGAAGAACTATATGGCATATTATGGGAGACATTCTGAGATTGTTCCTACTTCCATGCAAAATTAGGATGGTTATGCCACTCATTATCAAATGTGTTCGAATACGGATCATTCCATCTCTGGAAACCTTGTGCATCTTGCACTTGCTCCTCAAAAGTGTAGGGAGCTGGTTCCTCAAATGTGTACTCAACAGCTAAAAGGTCTGAAGGCATAGAAAAGACATCCTGAATTGTCCTACCGGGAGGTGGCTGCCTAGAAGCTTGCCCTTGTATGGATATGAACGTGTCAAATTGATAGGCTAAAAACTCCAACTTGGAGTCTATATCGTCCAAAGGAGAAAACTTATAAATGCCACAATTCCTAGTTGGTTGCCTTATGATAGGAATCCTAGAAGCTAGATGGTTGTGCATGGAATAAAGGTTATCATCTATCCTACGTACTTTCTATTTTCGAATCCAAGGGTACTAAAATGGGTTGATATGACTATGTACCAAACATTCATCAAACAAGTGCACTAAAGGTTCCTCCAACAACCATAACACAAAATTCAAAGAAAAAGAACTAAAAGCAAATCCTAAAAAGCAAATTCAAAAAGCACACATAAAGAAAAATAAAATTGAATATGATGTCACTCTAAAAAAAAAAAAATCCACACAATCAACAACTAAAACTAACAATCAAACAAAAAGAAATTATTACTAAATCAAAAACTAAATCCTATGAATAAAAACAAAATATGCAAAACTAATACAAACATGCAAACTAAATAAACACGAAAACATGCAAACATCACACAAACAATTAACAAGAACTAAAAAGATCTAAAGCTAAAAGATTAGAAAATATCACAATCGGGTCACACTTAAACTTTGATACACATGACACACTGCAACGTTTCCCCAATTGCAATCTTCTTGCAAAATAAAAAATAAACGAAAATTAAATTGTCCTAATGAAAATTAAAGAACACAACAAAAAATTAAACTTAAAGTATTTACAACCCAAACACACAAAAAGTCAAAAGCACGTTGCTCCCCGGCAACGACACCAAAATTTTGTCGAACCGGTCGTCACAGTCACAAAATTAAACCTAAATACCGTAGTTAGTAGTAAGCAGGGTCGAATCCACAGAGAGCAAGACTAATGACCTAATGTATATTTGAGTTAACAAAAGAGAAATTGGCAAAATGATTGATTAAAACTAAGGAAATTAATTAATTGCAGGAAATTAAAAGCATTAAATAAATTGCAAACTAAAACACAATATTAAAAGCGTTGCCGCTACGAATTCGGTTTGACTCAAGACCAACTCTCACAATTCCTCTCCTCGCTCTTCAATTTCCTAACCCTACAAGTCTAGGCAAATCAATAAAAATATCTCCTGGCAATCTAGGTATAATCTATCATGTCTCCCTGTCGTCTTAGTTACAGATCTATTGGTTAAAGATTATCGTTGACTAACCGAAAAATGCCAAACCCTTAAACACCACTAGTTGGTACAATGTTAACAAGTACAACCTATCAACTTGTATCATCCAATCAACTAATTACACAACAAATGCATTCCTAGTAGAAATGATATTAAATGCTAATACAACTTGATTGCAATCAGTACTGAAGCAGTTTAAAGTCATAATCAACATTCAATAATCTCAAACCGACATTCAATTATGCGAAAAGTTATATATCAACAAATGTTCTCAATGGACATTATCTATTCAGCATGTCGACATCAGAATAATATTAAAGCATCGCAAACAAACTGAAACGAAAATAAATATAATCTGAATACAAGAAACTTAACCAAATGTCCAACATTCAGGCTCATTCAACTAGTTGAGAGCTGATGAGGAGAGCAGTGGAGTCAATCTCGATCTCACCTACACCGTAACAGATAACCAGGAACTTAGCCGTTCATGGTGGTGTCGACGGAGGCTGAAGCGGTGGAAACGAAACTGATCATGGTAGAGAGGAAGTAACCGACAGCGATATGATGCGAAGAAGGGCAAAAATGACCAACGGACAGCCCGGAATACGAACAGTCGCACTCGCTGGAAAAAGTTAGTTTTCCTGCGGGTCTTCCGGCAAATGGTGGCAGAAATGGGATCCGAAGGTACCAATGGAAAGATCAGGTGATGAGGAGTTCAGATCAGGTCCTGGGGAGATGAAAGGTCACTGGAAAGTGAGTGAAATCGCGCCGGGAAGTCAAAAAGTCGTCGAATCAAGGTGATGGATCTCGTTGAGAAAATGGTAGATCAGCGGCAGAAATGTGAGGGGAAGTTGATGGAATGATGGCCAGCACAAAAGGAGCTCAATCGGCACCGAAAAATGATGCAAGCTCTGGTGGAAGGTGAAGCGTCATGGCGTGGAAACGGTAGGATGTCGCCGGCGTGGGTGAATGACGATAGAGGGTGGCTGGTCAGCGTGAGAAGGTGAAGGGTCGCCGACCGACGACCAAATTCTGATGATGGGTGAAGGTCCCTTCACGATTGGCTGGTGTTTGCGACCTTTCGCTTCATTTTTATACAAAATGTGGCAAATATCCATTTGGTCCTTGCATATTGAAAAATGACAAAATCAACCCCAAGTTTTATGACAATTTGACCCTTGAATAACATAAATGAGACAACATCAACCCTAGAAAATAAATCACATCCTAATATCAACTTACACAATCTCAAATTTCAATTCAAACATGCCAAATTAGTAAGAAAAGCTCAAAATATGATTTTTATACATAAATTCATAATTTCTTTTAATTGTCTCAATATGATTTCATTTTAATTACATATAGGGTCTTTTTATCACCAAAATAGAGTCACTTTCATGACTCTAACAATAGTCCCACTCGGATGGAGGAGATGAGTTAGACCAACTAACTATGGAGGAGTTAGATGAAGTCCAAATACACCTCGATCACCTAGACCTCAAGATTATTGTCGAAGCACAACTTCAACCCGACATCTGAGAGAAGCTGGTGGACTTCTTCAAGAAGAATTAAGATTGCTTTGCTTGGTCCTGTTAAGATATGACAGGGATTAGCCCTAATGCTATTGTTGACCATCTAAATACTGACCCAGACCACCCCCTGTGAAACAGAATAGAAGGAAGTTTGCCCCTGAGAGAAACCGAGTGATCAATGAGGAAGTAGAAAAACTATTGAGCAACGGCTTTAGGCGAGAGGTTCAATACCCGAACTGGTTGGCGAATGTAGTGGTGGTACGAAAAAAGAACGGGAAGTGGAGAGTCTGTATCGATTTCACCGACTTGAACAAAGCTTGCCCCAAAGACTCTTTTCCTCTCCCCCATATTGACATGTTGGAAGGCGCCACCGCTAGGCATGAGCTACTTAGTTTCATGGATGCCTTCTTAGGCTATAATCAGATACTTATGCATCCGGATGACTAGGAGAAAATTGCCTTCATCACCGAGATAAGCATTTATTGCTATAAGATAATGTCGTTCGGCCTAAAGAACGTTGGCGCCACTTACCAACGTCTCATAAATAAGATGTTTGATGGGTTGTTAAGGGACTCCATGGAAGTGTATATTGACGACATGCTGGTAAAGTCATTGATCACCAAGTAATAACTCAACCACCTCAAGCAAGCATTTAAGGTACTGTGGAAATACAACATGAAGATGAAACTAGCTAAGTGTTTGTTCAATGTCTCCTCCAGAAAGTTCCTCGGCTATATGGTCACACAGTGCGGCATTGAGACCAACCCTGAACAGATCCGTACGATCCTGAACATTCCCTCACCTACTTGCATAAAGACATCTAACGTCTCACTAGAAGGGTAGCTGCGTTGAGCCGATTCATCTCAAAGTCAAGCGAAAAGTGCCACCTCTTCTTCACCTCCCTCAGAAAGTCTAAAAAGTTTGAATGTACACCAGCTTATGAAGAGGCGTTAGCACAACTCAAAAGGTACTTGACCTCGCCTCTACTGTTTTCCAAGCCAAAGCCAAGGGAATGGCTCTTCACTTACTTAGCCATATCCGAGTAGGCCATCTCGGCCGTACTGATTCGTGAAGATGAAGGAAAATAATTGCCTGTCTATTACACTAACAAGTCTTTACTTGATGTTGAGACACGTTACAACCAATTTGAAAAGCTTACACTTGCTTTTATCATCGCCACAAGGAAGTTAAGGAAATACTTCCAATGCCACTCGATTGTGGTCTTGACTTCTTACCCCCTCAAGAAGATCATTCATAAACCAGACCTCTTGGGTTGGCTTATTCAATGGACAGTAGAACTAAGCGAATTCAACGGCTCTTTCCAACCCTACATCGCTATCAAGTCTCAAGTGCTAGCTGACTTCATCACTGACTTAGCACCTAGCACTTCAATTCAGGCAGAAAAGGAGCTCTTATGCTTGACAGACCTTCGATTCAGGTTTCAAATGTCACTTGATGGGATTCTTCTCTAATCGAAATTTACAAGAGATCACTTGAAGATGCTTGGAGTTTTTCTAGATAACAATTTGACTAATTCAAATTAGTTAGTTGGTCAAACCTTTATATAACATTTGGGGTTTGCCTTAATTTATTTCATAGATATGCAATCTATTCATGTATTTAGCTTTCTTTTAGAGGAAAAGTTTAATTAATCTCACTTTGTTTAGGTTTTTCTTCTTTCTTTTTCTATTATAAGAAATCTCAAAATGCAAATATACACCAAGGCCTTTGTTTTTTGAAATCTTAGCTTCCCAAATCTAATTGGTAATTTAGGAGTGAGAAAGTGAGGCTCAAAATTGTAATTTTAGTGGGTATTATTGTATGGGCCAAAAATCGTATTAGGCTTGACGAGGCCCAATAACAAAACAAACATTTTACGGCCCAATGCCTTAGCCTAACTCCAGTTGGATCTACGCTTAAATTCACCTTGTGAATTGCCCACTCTATGAGTTGGGCTATCCTACAAGTTAAGCTAAATCGGGCTCCCAGCTAGGGCTGTTCACGAGTCGGGCCGAGCCGAGCCGAGTCACTGAACTCTTGGCTCGGCTCGGCTCGGCTCCTTGAAAGGGAAAGCCAAATTCGAGCTTGGCTCATGAGCCAACTTAACGAGCCGAGTTTGAGCCGGCTCACGAGCCAGCGAAAAATTGCAATTTTTTTGTTTTTGTTTTTTTTAAATTAAGCCCAAATTTCATGCAATTCAACCAATTTCCTGTCCAGATACATTACACAACAACTAAAAATCTTTAAAAAATAAACATCGAAAGAAAATGCTATTGCTGTTAATCATTTATGAGCTAAAGTACCACTTCTGTTAAGTATGTACGACAAATTAAGTGAAGTGAACTAAAGTTTTTTGGTTAGTTCACTTGACTTAATTAAGTTTTCATCAAAATAAAAATGGGGGTTAGCATAACTATACATCAAATTACATCCCCAAACATCAAATATATATATATATATAAGCAAAATAAAATGTATAAACTGCCAAATCCTCAAAACTCAAAATACAATTGCCTGTATGTCCATTGTAGCCCGACTCTTCCTGTAAAAAAAATTCAAGTGAAACACATAAGTACAACTGTTATTGTATTTAAATCGTAAAGATGAAAATGCAAATCCAAACATATAATTAATAAATACATACCTGCACAATCCTACTGCCACAACCAATGTCTCACGGGTGAATCAAACAATCGACTGACTCTCATCACCTGATGGGATAGGAAGCTAAATCTCCAAGTGATCCTCCTCTTTCTGAAATGAAAAAGAGATAAAAATAAACTTTATGTTAGAATAAAGTAAGTTTAAATATTAAATTAAACAAAAAATATAATCAATGGAATCTACTTTGTACCCTTTCTTCACCCCATTTAAAGTGCGACACCAGTCACATCCACATAAGAGCATCTCCATTGTATCGGGAGACAAAGAAGCTCGATAACTGTCAATAACCCTACTCCCAGCACTGAATGCAGACTCTGAAGCAACCGTAGTGATTGAGATGGCTAGTATCTCACGAGCCATCGTAGACAATATAGGGAACTTGGTTGCATTTGCCTTCCACCACTGTAAGGCATCGAATGCGTCACAATCCCCCACACACTTATGTCATCCCTCTCCCAAAATAACAGTCCAACTCAAACTTACTGGGCTCAACAGTTTCAACCACATCCAGAAAACTACTAAAATCATCCCAACCTTGGGCTCCCTCAACTGTTGCCACATCACCAACGACTCCATGTCCATCCCCTTCTGATATAGAAGTGCGGGCGATAGTCACAACTTGATTAGCTTGAACATACTCCCCATATAACTCATAAAATGCATCCTGGACTGTTATAGTATTTGTCCGCGCTTCAACCTAAGAATAAATCTTAGGGAATGCCCACTGAATAACCCTCATTTTCAACCAGGGATCCAACATAGCAGCCATAGACATCAACACATTACATTCCCCCCAATATTTATCAAACTTTCCCTTCATTTTCCTAACAATTATTCTAATAAACTCATCTTTAGATTCACTCTTACTATTTAACATACATTTCACTAGACACGCCTCCTTCAAGAATAAATTCGCCGTTGGATAATCACTCCCTGAAATGAGTTTGGTTGAACCACTAAAAACATATAAAATGTCACAAACTTTCTCCGCTTTCTCCTAATCCTCTTCACTTGGATTATAATGATAACCTGTATCCCTCTCTTTCAATCTTGGAAATTTTTTTTGAACTTAATTGCCATGACCAACATTTCATACATAGAATTTCACCTTGTTTTGTAATGGAGAATAAGTTTCCGAAATGACAATTTAAGTTGTTGAACAATCTCAGAAAATATCTTAAGCCTACTTTATGAAGCGTTGATATACAACACGCTCTTATGGATGTCATCAATGATGTGCATAATTTGATAAAGTCCATCTTGAACAATGAGGTTTAAGATGTGTGCACAACATCTTACATGAAATAGTTTACCTTTACAGAAGAGTTTCCTCGAAACTTCAAAATTCTCCCTCAAAACTTTAATCACAACATCATTACTCAAAGCATTATCCACAAAGATAGTGTATACCTTATTTTCAATTCCCCATTCCATTAGGCACTTGAAAATGGAGTCAACAATCGTAATACCAGTCCGGGGAGGACGTAGATAAACAAAATTCAAAATACGTCTATTCAGCCTCCAAGTACTATCTATCCAATGCCTGGTCAGCACCATATACTCCATCTTCTAATTCCCTGAATTCCATAAGTCCGTAGTCAAACTGATCTTTGTCACATTCTTCAACAAAGTCTTCAATTTCACCTTCTGACTTTCATATACCTTCATACAATCTTTTTTATAAGTATGGCGGGAAACCGAAGTCCATTCAGGAATCCCATACTTCATCATGTTGTTCAAGCCCTCTTCCTCCACAACAATAAATGGATGCTCATGCATGAGCACCCAATGGGCGATAAGTTCCCTCATCTTCATTATGTCGAACTTCCCAGTTAAAGCTGGCAAAACAGTAGTTGCAACATCAGTACCGGCAGTCGAAAAACTAATATGTTGTTGCCTCATGGAAGCTTTTCTCTTTGAACACTTTTTTAAATGTCTATTAAACTGGGTGGTGCTTTCAGCGACATCAATACCCAATTTTAATTTGCAATGGATACACTCCACCTTTTTGTTACCATTAGGGAGTACCACCTTCTTAAACTCCGTCCATACCACTAATGTCTTAGCCCTTTTTTTCTTCTAAATTGGATTCTCACTCTCGTCACCATTATTCGAGCTACTAATACTTTGTTTCGTATTTGTTGTGGTTGCATTCAAGTTACGCTTACCGCCTGGTGTAGTAGTAATTGTATCTTGCATTGTAGCCGAAGGGGTGCTTGAGGAACTTTCGTCCATTTACAAACCTATACAAGAAAAAAAAAAAAATTCAATTTAATGTAGAACCAATATGAAGTAATATGGATACTAAAATATAAAGAAAATAGCAGTGCACAAATATTGGACCATGAAGCAATCTGCACATGACCGCTGCACAGCCTACACTCTTCTTTATTCTTTTATTTATCACTTCAATTAAATTCATTGTTGTCTCAGCTTGCTACTTGCCATCAATTAATGTTAGTGTTTGACTTAGGTCATTAATAACCAACTAATCTTTGTCTTTGTCTTGCCATCAATTAATTCTACAAAAAGCAAAATGTCACAGTAGTCTTTGTCTCATTGTCTGCCGCTAATCTTTTAAACAACTAAAATTTGTAATTTCTAGTGAATCTCCATTAAAAATGGGAGACAAAACACAAAACACCATCAATTAATATAAAGCAAAGTCTACTAATGAAAGATATAAATTATATCATATAATTAACTTCTATAATCAAAGTCTGTTACACAAAACACCATCAATTAATATAAAGGAAAATGCCACAGACCAGAGACCACAGTCCACAGACCAGAATATTACACAAGACACCATCATCCATCAATTAATATAAAGCAACTTCCCATTTAGTTTTAGTCTCCACTCGGACCACTCTCCACTCTCTAGTACTTGCCATGTGCTTATTAATTAGGACTTAAAAGTTAAAAGCAAAAAAACAAAAAAACTCAATTACACAAAGGCTGGACGCACTTGGCAGTACTGCAATCTGCACAATACCTTGAAGATGGATATGGCGGACGCACTACTGGAGTCTGGAAACTTGAAGAAGGGAATAGATGAACTAAAAATCCATCAGACATTCACCAAAATACCTCACCTGAAGCAGAACAGAATAGATGAAATAAAAATCCAACTATCCAAGCATCCCACCTAAACCTCAAAGCTGAATACTAAATCAATCATACACAACAAATTAACAATCATAAAAAAGATCAAAGAAACATACTTGCAGATGGCATTCACGAAGAGTCGCAAACATGTTGCGAAGTGCGACCAAATGCCAACAAGATTTGAATGGGTGGATGGGTTTGATGCTGCCGAGTCTGCGACACCATGACGACGATGCAGATGGGAGAAACGATGACAAGGAAACACACCGGTGCTGAGTTTCTACTTGCCTGAAATATTCTGATTTCTTTTGGATTCGTTGCCGAATGGGTTTGAGTCACAATTTAGGGATTTTAACATTTGGGGTTTCTTCTTTTTTTTTTTTGTTAATTTTGCAAACTTTTGTTTTAAAAATATCAGTTCAATCCCCCATACATTAGAAAACCTCTAAAACACCCCTATTAATTCGAGCCTGGCTCGGCTCGCAAGCTACCGAGCCGAGCCAAGCCGAGGCATGCTCGAACTTGGCTCGATCTCTCTCACGAGTTGAGTCGAGCCGGCTTACTACAGACAAGGCAAGCCGTTAACGAGTTGGCTCATGAGCGGCTCGCCTCGTTGAACAGCCCTGCTCCCAGCTCATTAGTCCACAACAGTCATAAATAGAAATAAGAATCCTATCACCTTTCTAATTCATTCAAGATCCAGTATCTTATATGGACTAATACCCTTGAATCGATAAAGGCAAGAAGCAAGAGTTCCTTCCTAATTGGGACTCATCTATTAAGTAGGACTTAGAGTCCTATTAGGATTCCAACCCCTTGGGTTCAATATATAAATAGAGGCAAACCCTCTCTTTAGAAATAACCCATAGCACCTAGCTCTCAAAGTTCTTGCTCTCAAGAACCATCATATTATTCTGGTAACGTTTCTCGTTCTCAGCCCTCACTAAATACCTTCAACCTTGTTGACTTGAGCATCAGAATATCTACGGCAGACACCACATCAGTGTTTATCTAGCATTCACGTTCTCTTTTCTTCTTTGTGTAGGTCCATTAGATTGTTAGTGGCTCTGTTCTCACATGATCCGTCCCTTCCGAATCAGTTGTAGATTTTATTATCTACAGGTTTGATTTAGAGTAGAGGATAAGTAAGAAGATGAGAAAAAATAAGGAATTTTGAAGAAAGAGATTTGGCTTTATTTGCTGATAATATCTTTTTCTTTGATTTATAATTGATTTTCTAGGATTTTTTCTTTGTGAGACTCTATTCTGGTTCATCACTTTTATCTACAAGTAAAAGAAAAGACTACCTTGTCTAGCAATAAGACGTGAGATTAATCTTTAAAGTGTTGAATTCTTATAGTTTATATGCTTAGGGTGTAAGAAGAAGAGGAAGTCTATCAAAGAAAGAGATTCTAGTGTGGAACTACCCAAGATCAAGGCAAGTAAATCCAACCCTAGCCCTTGATTTGAGCAATACTTGAGTAGAGAATTGTCTTATATGTATTTATATGCTTGAGTATTGAGAATTGATGATGAAATTGATGATGATTCATGGTTAGAATTCCACTATGAGGAGTGATGATTGTGTTTATAGAAATTGATGGAAGTTTGTATGAGCTAAGAAATAATTTGTGTAGAGTTATGGAGTGTATTTTCCTGGTCAGGTTTGAAGTTGTTTTTAGGGAGCTTTGCTCCAAAATTTTGGTGGTTAGAGATTGTTATGGAAGTGTAATCACCTTATTGCTTTATTTGTGCATACAAACTGTTTGATGAAATTTCATAAAGAAGTGCATGTATGAGTATGTTGATTTATTATTTTGATATGAGTTTGTAGATGGTAGAGAAAGTAGAGAATGACATGTTTACATGCCATATTGCATTCTCGCATTTGACATTTGAATTGAGAAAGAACAAAAAGAAAAAGTCCATTTACATGCATACATGCATATAACCACACTAAAGAACAAAGAGAAAGAAAGAAAAGTGCTAAAGAAAAGAAATTTAATACTAATTTCTAAAAGAAAGATAAGAGAAAAGAAGGTTGTAGCGATAGGGAACCTGTGAGTGACAAGAAGAAGAATATCCCCACATGCACGCTGCCTTTAGTGAGCAGCCTAAGAAGAAGAAGAATAATTTGTACAGTTCGTAAGAGTGCACGTGGATGAGGATTGTACCCAGAAGAATATACCTACATGCATGCTGCCTTTAGTGAGCGGCCTAAGAAGAAGAAGAAATTGTACAGTCACACGGCAGGGTTCCGAATCCATGTCTCAACCGAGTTCGATCGGGAAAGAATAAGAAAGAAAGAAAGAAAAGAATAGAAAGAGAATAATAAGAAAGAAAAGAAGAGAATGAGAAAGAAAAGAAAAGAAAAGGAAAAGAAAAGAAAGAATAGAAAAGAAGAAAACAAAAGAAAAGAAAAGAAAGAAGAGAAAAGAAGAAAAGAAAAGAATAGAAAGAAAAGAAAGAATAGAAAGAAAGAAAGAAGAAAGAAACACATAAAAGAAAGAAAAACAGAATAAGAAATAGAAAAGCAGAAAGAAAAATGCACATCCTATGCATTGTGCATTTGCATCATACCTATGCATGATACCATGCCTACTATCATGAGTAGTGAAAAGTTAGAAATTAGAAAAGAGAAAGAACAGAGAGAACTAGAAATAGAGAAAGAACAAAGAGAGAATAGAGAGATGTGATGTAAGGAAAGAAATTCAGAATATGAGCAACGAAGATAGAAGAATAGCATAGCAGATTTACTTACTGAGCAACTAGTGCTCCCGTTGTTTTCAATGTTTTTGTAGGAAATAGGTGAGAAGCGGTCGGATGAAACGTCGAGAAGCGGAGGGGAATGACATTACTGTCCACTGTATTTTGAGATTATGTAGATGATACTTTTGTTAATGTAAAGAAATTTTTGGGCCCACTATGTTGTACTTAAATACATTTATATTTTCCATGATATATTTAGTGATTTCATATTATATTTCCCAAAGTCTACTAGCTAGAAAGAGTTATTACAGGAGTATTTTCAGAGTGATGGGGAGGGTTGTCAACACTGGCTTCGGTGAGATTTGGCTTGGAATGCCGACGCCCGCGTTAGTAATATCTGGTTGAAATCGAACTAATTTCGTCCAGATCTTGGTATATTTTTAGGGGAATGGGCTCAAGGGACGATTGAGGTTGCATTTGGGGTGTCGTCGTCGCCAACTAGTCGTTGGCCGATTGTATTTGGGGTGTGTTTGCTAAATTTTAAACCTATAGGGACTTAACGAATTTTTAGGGGTGTATTTTGCTGAATTTTAAAAGTTTTGTCACTCGGTTTGACCGGTTGGTCAGACCGGTTAAACCAGTCAACCAGGGACCTGGCAACCTTGCTAGGTTTCACCCCGGGTTGGGTTTTAAAGCATTGCCACAACACAATATATGTATATAAAGTTAGTTAAATTTGAATTTGTAAGTATAAGTCAAAATGTGTAGGTACTTAAGTTATAATGTATTGAATGATATGACAATCCACATATAGTGTCACATTATTTGGAATGTGAAATTTGGGATAAAAGCAAGAATAGTGTTACTCTTTTTGTTATACCATCACAAATTGTCTTTCTTGTGAACTAATTAATTTGATTATCAACTTTCCAATTTATGTAGTTTTAGAGGACAAAATTATGAAGGGTGATCATGTCGGTTCATTAACTGTTCAATCATCTAAAATCAACTGTCTTAAATTCTGATTGAAGAAAGGGGAGGTAAGTGACAAGTTTTAAAATGTTGGGGACCATTCAGAAGTAAATGAAATGTACCCCAACATAAATACACAAAGTAGGACACATGCATACTGCCACGTTTCTTTATGGAAAAAGAAGCCTTTGACAAGTGGTAATATGAAACACAGAAACTGATTATAAGAATTTCCACGTGAGTAATATATGCTAAATTACATACATGTCCAAGAGTTTTCAATTCAAGCACTCTAACACTTCAATTTATCAATTATATATTCAAGCAAATACTGATTTAACAAAACAAATTAAAGAAGATCTAATCGTAATGATCAATCAGAATATCAACTTTTTCACATAGAGAATTCTAAAAGAAATAAAACATGAATGTTCGATTGATTCTAGCAAATTTTTCTAAGTCCAAAGACTAGGAAATATTTCCTCTGATGAATCCGGCTGCTCGAGGGGATCATCAAAGTAATAATTTGTACTCGAAATGTGGGTTAAAATTGGATCATAGGAAGCATTTGACTGCTTTTGTTGTTCATCCACCACTTCGATTTCCATGTTTTGCCTACAATAAAAAGGTTCACCAATGAAATCGATCTGCATTCCAGTTGAACTGCTAACTTCTGAATATGGTTCACACAAATTTTCTAGCTCTAAAAGTTGCGGTTGCTTCTGTTCTTCACCAACAAAATCAAGCTGCATCACCATTATTGAACTGCTGCCCTCAAATTCATTACTTAATCTGTAACCTTTTCTGATATTCTCCAGCTCTTCTTTTACACTTGTCTTTCCTTTGTATTTGATCTTGCAAAGCCGCCATTCCTGGAAGACATCATGAATAGTATTCAATTAATTTCAACTGTGTACACTACAAGAAAATATATCTTTTGTATCAGAAGGATTCTGCTATAAATCTGTTGCAAAAGATTTTTTGCATCATATTTATAAAGAAATTAACAGAAATTTTACGTTTCAAAAACACTAAAGTCTAAATATATAAATCTATAGCAAAATTTTAAATTATTTGCTACAGATTAATTCCTCTGTTACAATAAATATACATACACTTGCATCAAATTACTTTTTGATGTGAAAAAAAATAAAAAAAAGCTTGACACATACTATATTTTTTTGTAGTGATAACAGGTAAATTGAAATTTAAAAGCACACAGTAAAATTTAAAAAAAAAAAAATTTGGGGGGCTGTAAAAGAGCTTTGGATATCATAGATTAAAGTGTTTCAAATCTCAGTTGTATCTGAATGAGGACAATGACTATGACTATACGTTTATGAATAAGGAAAGAATCAGAAAAGGACTGTTTTCAGAATCCAACGTGATATTTATTAAATACTTCTTTCTTTAGGCCTTTAGTTATTTGTGCATGGCAATGGACACTTTTTTTTTTTACCTGTTTTAATTTAATTTATTTCCATGAAATGTTGTAATTTTTTGAATGTTGAAGCTTACCTAAATACCCTAAAAAGCTTCAGCTATGCAATCAAAAGAGAGAAGAATTACTAATTCATTGCCCCGAATTTTCAAATCAAATAAGCTCTTAAGAGTCTAGATTCTTGCATTGGGATTAAATCTTTTTCAATCAGGGTTTTTGTATAAGTTTAAAAAATAAAAAAAAGGTTAGATGTCTTTAGTATTTAAGATATAGTTACCTTTATATCAAAAGGTTTTCTATGAATGTGAAGATATGTAACTAAAGTATATAAAGTTGATTTCGATTGGCTTCCATATAGCGATTTATGCACAAGCTAGGTTGAGTAAAAGGATTGAGAAAGAAAAAGAGTAGGAAACTGATTTCAAAAGATAAATATAATAAACTGTAGCTTTCATAAAAGGTGCATGATGCAAAGAAGAGAATCTTTTCGAGTGAGATTCAGAAGAAACACAAAGGAAAACATACATATAACAAAATCAAGAACAGCAAGAAAATTAAACAAGGGGATTAAGAAAAATTAAAGGTCATTAAAATTAACCAAGTTGGGAAATAAAGTGGACAAACCGTTGTGTTGGAATCAAGGCTATATTCATGCATAATCCAATTAGTCTTGAAGGCATTCTTGCGCTTTCTTTCATTATCTGTAAACCTGAGAAATGTTAGGGGTCTCTTGTAGCCCACCACTCGGTTGTTAGCATAAATTTTCTTCACATGCCCGGTGGCTCTCCACCATCCTCGACCAGAGACTTCTCTGGAATCAGTCTCCCTCATGTAGTAGCAGTAACTCTCGTTATTAGATAACACCACCTTGTGATCCCCTATATAAAATAAACAAATAAATAAAGTTAGACATGTTAACATATTCATCAAATAGACCAAATGATAAAAGAAAAAGAATTAGAAAAAATGAAAACCTCAAGTATTTCTAGGAGTAAGATTTTTTCTTCGTTTTTTTAAAGGTTTTATTCGTGTTAGTTTGATAATGTTAATCCAACTGATAACAACTTTTCAATTAACTTAAATTAAAAAGTGAAAATCAATACAAGTTAATTGAAAAATGATCATTATAGACTGATAAATAGTGTCTCCGTTTTTCTATTCACTATCCTATTTTCTTAGTTTAATTCAAGATATCTCTTCAAACACACATAAAGTCAAGAAATACTTGTTTCTTCTAGGATGCACCAAATCAAAAAAATAAAAATAAAAATCCCCCACATATAAAATTGGAAATTATGAGTGGGGCAACTATGCCGCAAGTGCAAAATTATATATAGAAGAAGAAGATGAAGATGGAAGTATATTTACATTGCATAAAGAAGATGAATATGATATACCAGAAAAGAAAGAAGAAGAAATGAAGGTTTAAACACAGAGAGAATGGCCAAAAGAGAAACCAAAATTAAGGATTTAATAATAAAGAAGAGAGAAGCAATAAAAACCCACATTCAAGATCTTGGGGATCAAGCTCATACACATTTCTTTCAACAATGAAATGGTCATGGAGAGACATTTCTTGGCCAGAGACTTTTCTTTGAAGAATTTCGATGAGCTCTTCATCGGTGGGATTGAATCTGAACCCAGTTGGTATCATCATCATCTTTAACTATTAGTAACTAAACAAATTAAATTAAAATATTCTTCTGTAAACAAACTTTCGAGTGATAAATGACAAAACCCGAAAGCCTTAACTAGAATAGAAAACGACGACGCAGGCAAATTAATGTTTCCATGAAGGTGGTCCTCAAATGAGTTGTGGCTTCAAGTACAGACATTGATGGTGAACTTATAAAAGAGTTGGATGTATTGTGAGACTTTTATATCAATGAAAATAATAATTAATAAATCAGTAGCCATTGGAACTCACAACAACAAAAAGGATCTGTTAGGGTTAGGGCACCGAACCACCGGTTGAGCTTTGTGGGGGGGACCAAGAATTTTTTTTTTCTATTTGTTTCAAATAAATAATTGGAGTCTTGGATCATCATCCAAGGGTTGTAAGCAGGTACGGTTGGCTAATTCCATAACAAGTACTTTTGTTTATACTTTATTTCAGATAATCCTTCAGTGAATAAGTGGGTCACAAAATTTTTAAAATTTAATAAAAAAATATTTGTCTATCTTGGTTATACTAAAACGTCCTTGGATCTCACATCCAAAGCTCACAAAATAAAAATAAAAAAAAATAAAAAAAAATAAATGGATGTTTTGTTGATCAAAAGATGAATAATTCAAGTTAGAAGGAACATTGAAATGCATGTACCAAATAACATAGGAAAAAAAAAAAGCTTTGGAGATTATTTCATGGATTAAAATTGATTCAATTGCTTTAAATAGTTAATTAAAGAGAAAATTTCGAAAATAACTCCATTTTTTTTTTAATAAATTTTGATAATTTTAGAGAAAATTATTTCCACCATTATTGTCTGAGCTAAAAATTATTTTCATTTTACTTATATGTAGTTAGAGTGAAACTTAGAATCTTTGAATATAATAGCTTATTAAGTTGATATCCCACCTTGAAGTTTAAACTAGGAGGTGAAATGTTTTTAATCCACAGTATAAATTAATCAAATCCACATTATAAACTAATTAAAAGATAATTGAAGATACTATTTGTGAAATTCTTCCAATATAAAATAAAAAAATACAAAAAAAATAAAAAGTCACATTAAAAAGCGAGCCCTCAGTCACAGAATTCGAAACCATATTTTTATCTTATAACACCTATGGGACAGGTTTTGTATTTTTATGGCAGAGGGCAGCATACTAATATGAGGGTTTTATTTATTTTTTATTTGTGAAAGAATCTAGGAGACCTTTCTTACTCTTACGGCTGCTTTCAAATGATTCTTGAATAAACTAGCAATGGGGATGGGCCGGGTACCTTCCATTTCTGCACGTGTTTATTATAATTATAAACAAAGTTCTGTTCATGCATTGTCTTTATTCTACAAATTTTGTCTTCTATCAACTATAAAGTAACTGAAATTAAAGAGATTCCCTCTAGATATATACAAACAATTCTCCTCCTTTTGTTGCTTCAATAAACTTGCAAAGTTTTGGGAAAATCCTTTATCTAAGATATATATAATACTTTCAATCGCCATTCTCCTTGTGATTTTAGCAATTATTTTCATCAAGTTCAGTGAACTTTTAATTTTTTATTGTGTTAACCATCAATATATTAAATTTTAGTTAAATTACTAGAATTGTTGCAATTATTCTAATTTTAAAATTTTAAAGATGCGCCTACATAGAAAATGGGCGTAAGGAAAACTTCTGTAGGATGAATATAACCTCATATTGAAGAAAAGTATAATTATAAACATGTAACAATAAAATAATTTCTAAAATTAAAATAATATAGCTTTCCTTTTTTTTTTTTTTCTCCCATTCATTTATAACGTTGGACACGGTTTAATTTATGAAAATTGCATGTTACTTTTTAATAATAATAATAACAATAATAAAAAGATGAAGAGGTCCTTTAGAGGTTTTTTGGATGCATTTTAGAAAAGTATTTCAAGAAAGGACAATATACATTCGATTGGCCTATTAGAAAAGCATTTCAAGAAAGTACAAAACTCCATTTTCTCTTTCAACAATAGGAAGTATTCTTTTCTGCATTTCCAATATTCTGATTTCCTAAACTAAGTAAGCATTTGAAAATATTGTTTTAGAAAATAATATCAAATGATCAAATGTATTATTAATCATAAGAATATAAAAAATGATTTTATCGAATATTTTCTTTTTTCGAATGCATTTTGCCGTTTGGACGATATTATGTGTATTGTCCTCATTATACATTTATATACAATAACACCATTTTTTTTTATTACATCTATCTAAAATAACCCTTTATCAATCTTATATTTTATACTATATGCTGATCGTCTAGTATTGTATTCTACTAATTTTGAGAGCTAGAAAAAGTTGAATATATTTACTTTATAAATTTCTCAACCCTCAAGTTACAAATTTAGGTTGATATAATCAAACATTTAACTATAAACCATTTGGACAATTTTTTGTGTATTGTACATTTTATACTTTTATATACAAATATCAAATTATTAACACTAATTTTTTTATTTATTACATCTATCCAATATAACGGTTTATTATTCTTTATCAGTCTTATATATAATACTATCCGCTCATCGTTTAGTATTGTAATGTACTAACTTTGAGAGGTTCAAGAAAATTATTTTACAAATTATTGTCATAAATTTAAATTAAATATTAAAGTTGATATAATCTAATTCATTAAAAAAATAACTACAAATCGTACTGTCCAGCTAAGATCCAACCTTACCTGATAAAAGTGAAGACTTAAGGCCACTTTAACTTTACTTCACAAAGAAACAAAAAGCTTATAGTGAAAGTTTAGTTATTACTTCGAGTAAAGAAAATATGTCACACTATAAATCTGACATTACAAAATAGAGGACCACAAAATCTAACGCAAACTGACATCCCATTTATTCACTAAATAGCAGTCAAAAGAAACGACTTTAATCGGGGGGGAGTCAAATTCTAATCATTATAATTAGGGTTTTTTGCTAGGGTTTTGTTGGGATGTCTTTCCCCTAAAAAACAAAAAACAAAAAACAAAAAAATATTAAAAAAAATTCATTCCTAGATTTCTGAGTTCATATATAGAGAGTTCTGACCAGTTTCTTTTTGCCTTCTTTTTATATTTTTAAATAAAATTTAATCACATTATAATACATAAAAATAACAGTTTGTATCATGGAAAAAAGAGTCGTGTAATATTTAAACCTTCTAATTGGACTTTAACTGAAAATGTCCGGACTGCCTTATATTTCTTTTTCAGTTTCTTTTTCTAATCAACCAATTCTTGGATACTTCGGGTAATGTCTAAGGTACAACTATTTTTTGTTAGGATTATTTTAGAATTAGGATAATTATGTTAAATATTTTATTATTATATTTTATAATTATATTAAGTCTTTTATAATTATGCTATTATCTTATTATGATAGAATTATGATTATCTTATTATCCTTTTATAATTATGATAGAATATCTTATTAGATTTGAATGAGACAATTAGAGTCATTTTGGGAGTCATTTGGAGTTAAGTGTAAGGCTATATAATAGCCTAAATATAGATTGTGATTATTAATGAAGAATTTAGTCAATGAATCTCTCTATCTCTTGTTCTTGGAGGTCTTTATTCTTCATATAAATAGATCCTATCCCAAACCCTATCAGTTGGTGCTTTCGTTAGTATTTTATAATTATGATAGAATATCTTATTAGATTTGAATGAGGCAATTAGAGTCCTTTTGGGAGTCATAATAGGCAATGTTATGATTATTTTAGAATTAAGATAATTATGTTAAGTCTTTTATTATTATCTTTTATAATTATGTTAAGTCTTTTATAATTATGCTATTATCTTATTAGGATAGAATTAAGATTATCTTATTATCCTTTTATAATTATGATAGAATGTCTTATTAGATTTGAATGAGGCAATTAGAATCATTTTGGGAGTCATTTGGAGTCAAGTGTAAGGTTATATAATAGCCTAAATCTAGATTGTGGTTATCAATAAAGAATTTTGTCAATTAATCTCTCTATCTCTTGTTCTTGGAGGTCTATGTTCCTCATATAAACAAATCCTATCCCAAACCCTATCAATTGATGCTTTCATTCCTTAGTTATGGCTGAAGGCACTGGCCTGCGTCTTTTGGATGAGCAGCTTGCTAAAATTATGGCCCTATAATTTGCCCAAGCAGAGACTCTCACTTCTTTAACAGAGAAATTGGAAGTTTTAACAATTGACTTTCAAGATGTTACTTTGCAGATTTCAGCTCTAAACAACTAGTTCGATCAAACTTGCCAGCAAAACCAACATTTTGGTGAATCATCTTTAGATTTGATTGAGCAATGGGGATTGACTTCCAGGAGTTTTTTTCCTAAGTCTTTCCGTTTAGAAGTCCCTAGTTTTGATGGCACAAATTCGCGTTGCTGGAGGTTTAAAGCTGAACAATTCTTTGATTACCATAATATCCCTACCGACCAACGATTGATGATCTCTTCCTTCCACATGGATGGGCCAGCTCTCTCCTAGTTGTAAGTAAGTGATCAGGTTCGCGCAGCGGAACAAGCATAATATTAAAAACGAAAAGATCACTTATTCGAACCAAGATCTGAGTACAGATTATAACGTTTTCATCCATAAACTAAAATGTGAAATAAAATTTGTGTAAAATAAATCCATACAAGGATTTAGTTCATACCCACGTTTGGAGGCTCCTCTGAATATCTCTGACTTCGCTTACAAACACTGTTCACCGACTACTGTTCACTGACACTGTTCACCAGATACTGTTCACTGATCGATCCAATGTAGGATCGCACTCATGAAAATCCACACAAAGATAATCCGAAGAACCGACAATTGTTTTGCTAGAACAATTGTCGGCTTCAAGAATCAAGAACAATCAAAGAAAAAGAAAAAAAATTCTTTTCACTCAAAGGTGAAAAGGTGAGAGAGAGAGAGAGAGGGTGGCTAGGGTTTTTGTTTTTATAAAAAGCATTCATTGTGTTTTAATTAAGTTGCACTTATATAGTGCAACTAATTAAAACCCTATTCCAATAAGGAATACCCATAGGCACCAACCCAAGCTTACCCTTGTAACAAACACTATGTAATTGGTATTTTAAATTAATTAATTATTATTATAATTAAAATCAATTAATATATATATATATTAATATATTAACATTTAATTAATAATAACAATCCATTTAAATATATGCATACATATATTTAAATATAATCTGACGTATTTAATTTTAATATCAAATTAAATACAGGCAACAACCTCAGCAAATTTAATTACACTGCGAGATTACCAAAATACCCTTTCTTCTTGAAAGACGAAAATACCCTTCTCACAAAATGATTCTTAAATTATCTTCTAAGTGTGTGACCCGTAGGCTCCTCATCATATCAGCAGTGTGTAGTATTGCGATTAACACCAATTAATCATCTCATTACACACATAACAAGATTGACCCCTAGCAAAGCATTTTGGCCACTTGATAGATTCAGATTCAACGAAACTGCAACCTGTCAATGATATGCTTACCGTGCAATCAAGACCTTTCATCAACTGTTATCTCATCGAGACTGAGGTACATAAATAGTGTCAACCTTAGATATCCTTGACATGTTTGTATTCAATTATTATACCAATGATAGGAATATCAAATTGGATTGAGCAACAACTCAATCCCACTGTGGCCACGGATTTAGTGTCATTGCCATTTACTGAATTACCCAGTGAGATAACTTCTTCCGTACCCAGAAGCGATGAATCCTTTGTCGATCCACCATAGTCTAGATACACTTCTCAATATAACCAATCAATACAGTATTGATAGCTTTGAATAGAACTATGTTGGGTTAGTGTCAAACTACACCAATTGATGCATAAGGCGCTCTGGTGATCTCAAGTCTAAGGATCACATGCACCACCATCCGTTAGAGGATTTATTCTATAGACACTGGGGTTACCATCCATATGGAATCCTCTGGTGGGTCTGTCCAGTGAACTTGCCTTTAGCAAGCATCCATGCGTTACACCAGGTTGTCGGCAAATAACCTTGACAAGGGAGATCAGTCACTATCTTTCGACAAGGTCATTCAACACTATGATAGCCTTACTGTATTATCTGTGTCCTTAGTCAGAATAATACTTGGGCTACGGACGTTTCTAAAATGGCCACCATATGTGATCATAGGGTTCTCATTATCAAGATTTGAAATACTTAATACCCTCGTCATGGTTCTACCATCCTAAGGACATATATCATATAACTATGATTTACACGATAGAGAAGAATATGCCAATTATTGATAAATAAACGTTTATTATAAAGTCAATTTTACAATAATTGATTGGCTCTAAGGCACATACTCTAACACTAGTACCGGTGGATGCATTCCAATAGGCAGATTCGTTCTTGGCATTCTTTCCTACAGGATTTAGATGTTCGTTTTGGGCCTTCAGAATTTGTGGATTACCAAGGGCAGTTGGCGAAACTTACTCAAACAGGTTCTATAGTCACTTATCTAAACGAATTTGAGGAACTCTCTAATCAAGTTTCTGGCCTTCTAGGTAGTTCTTTCTAAGTTGCTTTGTATCAGGGCTCAAACTAGAAATTCGAAGGAAGGTGTAGTCCTTCTGGCCTCACACCCTCAACCATGCCATGAGTCTTGCTCGCTTGCAGGAGGACAAACTGCAGGATCTACACCTATACTTGCAATCTGCTGACCCCCAATCTTACGATCCTAGTAAATCAACTCCTAATGTTCCTTCAGCACAACAAGCCCTTTTGCCGACTCTAACACAATCGGATTCCTTGCCTGTTAAGCGACTCACAGTGGCACAGATGCAAGAATGGTGCAACAAAGGTTTATGCTATAATTGCGATGAGCGTTTTCAACATGGGTACCGCTACAAGGCCAAGTTCTTTCTCTTGCTGATGGAGGAGGATAAATCGGGATAACTGTTGCTGATGGTGTCATACCTTGCAACCTTGAGGAAAAGGTTGAGCCGAAGGGGAAGGCAATGTTAGCATTATTTTAGAATTATGATAATTATGTTAAGTCTTTTATTATTATCTTTTATAAATATATTAAGTCTTTTATAATTATGCTATTATCTTATTAGGATAGAATTATGATTATCTTATTATCCTTTTATAATTATGATAGAATATCTTATTAGATTTGAATGAGGCAATTGGAGTCCTTTTGGGAGTCATTTGGAGTCAAGTGTAAGGCTATATAATAGTCTAAATCTAGATTGTGATTATCAATGAAGAATTTTGTCAATTAATTTATCTATCTCTTGTTTTTGGAGGTTTCTGTTCCTCATATAAACAGATTATATCCCAAACCTATCATTTTTCCTAATAAATGGGTATAAATTATGAATAAGAAAGCGAAAAAAAAAAAATTGTGTTTATGTGAGTTTTTAAATGTAAATGATGAAAACCTTATTTAATAATCCTTGTATTAAGGATAAAAATAGGAGACAGATCTCAGTCATACGTATTTATTAACATATATGCGTTATAATATCTGTAAGAATTCAGAAAAATTAGATCTAAAGATGGTACATATAACCAGGGGCGGATGCAGTATTGGCCACCCTCAAATATTTAAAAAAAAAAAAATTAATATATATAATTTCTGAATTTTGGCCGATCCTAACAAAAATATTAATGGATAAAAATATTAATGTGTAATTAGTTTTTATTTTGACTCACCCTAACCGAAATTTTCGGATCTGTCGCTGCATATAATTTTCAATGATACAAACAAAACTGGAAACAAAGTTCCAATCCAGTTGATTGATTCCTAGCCCTTAAACCGAAAAAGGAATCGCGATTCCTAAAAATAACTCTTTCCTTTTAACTTAAAGAAATGATCACTATCTTTCAATGGTAGTGATGATTTAATTTTTGTTTTAATAACAATCTGCATGTTTGGCTTAATATTTTTATCCATATTTGGATCCTATTCTTCAAATAATGTTTGGCACATTATTCCAGAAATATTACCCTATTTTTTTAATTACTTTTAGACCCCATAAGGTTATTAATTTCACTAAATACCCCCTGAAAAAAAAGTTTAAAAATTAACAAAAACACCCCATCAACCCAACTTGTCAGATTCCGGCAACCACTGTTGGTGACAGCCGAAATCTGTACAACGGTCTAACTTCCGACCAGAAATGGCCGAAAGTTCACCGATGTGGCCTTTTCCGGCCAGATCCACCACGGATCTGGCCGTCAGCGACGGCCAAAGAAATGGCTGTCGTTGACCGAAAATGACGGCCACATCTTTGGCCGTCGCTGACGGCCAAAGATGGTCATCGTTTGGCCTTTTCCGGCCGTCGACGACCATAACAGACTGTAGATCTGGCCTTTTCCGGCCAGATCCACCATGGATCTGGCCGAAAAAGGCCATAACGACGTGTTACGGCACAGATCCGACCGGTCTGTGTCGTAACGAAATTTTTCGGCCAGATTTCGACGGTGGTGGCCGGAATCTGGCACTGCAGGTGGTGGGGGTGTTTTTGTCATTTTATATGTTAGGGTCCTTAATTAAATTAGTAAACCTAAGGGCTTTTTCACAAATTTTTAAAATTTACCTCGTAATACTCCCCTATTCAATAACCCAATACTATCCTCAAAATCTTACCCAAAATACTAAACCAAACACACCCAATATTATTTGAACTTCCCAATATACCAGTCTCCTGAAGTTGCCCTAATTATAATTTTGTTTCCGAAGTAAAGCTAAAAGGCTCTTTAACTTATATATTGCTCTTTAACTTATATATTTTAATCAGATTAAAATTCATGAAATAAAAATATTTAAAATACAAAAAGTCACAATCCGACACTGTGCTTGTGTGTACAGTTATATTAGGAGGTACCAATAAAGTTGAAGTGGAATGGTACTTGTAAATGTAATTATGAACTACGAGGCAATTTACCAAGCAAATGCACTTTACTAAGCAAATGCACTTTAATTTAACTTTGATTTCCTCTGCTTTTAATACATTCATTAAAGTAGGGTTCTAGAAAACAAAATAAAATCAGAATATGTTAAAGATGATTTAAGCAATCAGAACATGTTAAAGATGGATTAAGAAAGATTGAGCTAAGATCCATGCAGATTATCAGTACGAATAATGTTATCTCAATACTGTAATATTATCTTTCTATTTGGTTTTAACAATCAGAATATGTTAAAGATGATTTAAAGAGAGTGATAAGGGAAAAGGAAGCGAATGGAATAGCATCTAGTAAAAGTACTGTTAATTTACTCAAAGTAAAGAGAATATCCCATTTTAATAGTGTTAAAATTAGCTTTATATCAGAAGATTCAACTTTCCTAGATGAAGTAAAACATCGATATCATGCATGCATGTAGATTAATTGTAAAATATTATTATTATTAAAAATCTTTAACAAAGAAACAAAAAGCTCCTACTGAATTGTCTGCAGTTATTACTTTGAGTAATTAAAGAATGTTGCAACTTTATGTCACAAGTAAAATCATACCATACAAATTAAGACTACAAAATCAATGATTGATAGCACAAAAACTCGCATTCAATTTAAATTGTACGGGGCAGTCAAAAGCAATAAGCTTTAGTCGGGGCAGTCAAAAGCAAACAAACAAACAAACAAACAAAGAAGCTACTGAGATTGAGCCAAGTTGATTTAGAACAAGAAAAAATTCAACAATTTGAAAACAATTACAATGGCAAAATGTAAAGAAAAGAAAAGGTAGAATCTAACGTAGATGGCAATGACGGCTTTAAAACTTTTAATATTCCACAAAAATGAAATGCACTTTAAGTACGATGATAAAATTGATTTAAAGTAAAATTTGAAATAGTATGCTAACATGAAATAGTCTTGGGTTATCAAGGATCATTTATTAAGCAATATTTTGGAGTAATGAGTCTGGGTCATCACCAATTTTTAGCCCAAACAACTTTATTTTGCCCAAAGTAGGGTTGTTTTAAGCCCATTTAGTAATTTAGAGAGGATGCATATTCTCATTTCTTAGATTATTGAAAAGGTTTGAAATTTTTTACCTTTAGATTAAAGTTTTTATCAACGTGAATTTTTTATTGGACCCTTGATACTCGAGCATTCCAAGCATAGCAACTTGTTTGTTTTATTTGAGTTGATTATTTTGCAGTAGGAATTTTCTCTTTTAAGGGGTTAGGTTCATTTTGTTCCCTTGTCCAAGTGTATCTTCCTCCTTCCAATAAAAGACTCGTTCCGCGGAGGTTCTTGAAAAAAAAAAAAAAAAAAAAAATTAAGCATTCCAAGCATAGCATGCCTTGTGTTATGTTAGAGTAGGTATTCTAAAACCAATCAATTATTGTAAAATTAACTCTATAATAAATGTTTATTTATCAATAATTGGTATATTCTTCTATATCGTGTAAATCATAGTTATATGATATATGTCTTTAGGATGGTAGAACCATGACGAGGGTATCAAGTGTTTCAAATTTTGATAGTGAGAACTTTATGATCACATATGATGGTCATTCTAGAAATGTTCATAGCCACAGTATTATTTTGACCAAGGACATAGATAATACGGTAAAACTATCATAGTGTTGAACGACCCTGTCGAAAGGCAGTGATTGATCTCACTTGTCAAAGTTATTTGCTGATAACCTGGTGCAACACATGAGTGCTTGCTAGAGGCAAGTTCACTGGACAGACCCACCAGAGGATTCCATATGGATGGTAACCCTAGTGTCTATGAAATAAATCCTTTAACGAATGGTGGTGCATGTGATCCTTAGACTTGAGATCACCGAAGCGCCTTGTGCACCAATTGGTGTAGTTTGACACTAGCCTAATGTAGTTCTATTCAGAGCTATCAATATGGTAGTGATTGGCTACATTGAGAAGTGTATCGAGACTATGGTGGATCGACAAATGATTCATCACTCCTGGGTACGGAAGAAGTTATCTCATTGGGTAATTCAGTAAATGACAATGACACTAAATCTGTGGCCACAGTGGCATTGAGTTGTTGGTCAATCCAATTTGATATTCCTGTTATTGGTCTAGTAACTGAATACAAACATGTCGAGGATATCTGAGGTTGACACTAAAAAAAAAAACTTTGTCTCGATGAGATAACAATTGATAAAAGGATTTGATTGTATGGTAACCATAATATTGATTGGCTGCGGATTCACTGAATCTGAATATATCGGGTGGCCATGATGCCTTGCTAGAGGCCAATCTTGGTCTGTGTGTAATGAGACAATTAATTGATGTTAATCGCAATACTACACATTGTCGATATGATGAGAAACCTACGGGTCATACACTTAGAAGAAAATTTAAGAATCATTTTGTGAGAATGATATTTTCATCTTCCAGGACGAAAGGGTATTTTGGTATGTTGGAGTCTCACACCGACTAGGCACACTTAAGCCTACTGGTTTATAAGAGGGGGTAATCCTCCCATTCAACAAGGCTTTATTGGGTGAAGAGTCAGGCCCACCTCAAATTCTATCATGGTATCAAAGCCTAGGTTCAGTTGAGCTGAGTGCTTGACTAGCGGGGGAAGAGTTAGAGCCATCAACTACCTCCATCAACAGGCATAACCCAACATATGGGCTTGACCATGAGGGGGGGTGTTGGAGTCCCACACTGACTAGGCACGCTCAAGCCTACTGGTTTATAAGAGGGGGTAATCCTCCCATTCAACAAGGCTTTATTGGGTGAAGAGTCAGACCCATCTCGTTTATTGGGTGAAGAGTCAGGCACACCTTAAATTCTATCATGGTAATCTCGCAGTGCAATTAAATTTGCTGAGATTGTTGCATGTATTTAATTTGATATTAAAATTATATACGTGAGATTATATTTAAAGATATGTATGCATATATTTAAATGAATTGTTATTATTAATTAAATGTTAATATATTATTATATATATATTAATGGATTTTAGTAATAATAATAATTAATTAATTTAAAATACCAATTACATGGTTTTGGTTGCAAGGATAAGCTTGGGTTGGTGCCCATGGGTATTCCTTATTGGATGCTTAATTAAAACACAATGGATGCTTTTTATAAAAACAAAAAACCTAGCCACCCTCTCTCTCTCTCTCTCACGTTTTCACCTTTTGAGTGAAAAGAAATTTTTTTCTTTTCTTTGATTGTTCTTGATTCTTGAAGCCGACAATTGTTCTAGCAAAATAATTGCGGTTCTTCGGATTATCTTTATGTGGATTTTTGTGAGTGCGATCCTACATTTGATCAATTAGTGAACAGTATCTGGTGAACAATGTCGGTGAACAGTAGCCAGTGAACAGTATCGGTGAACAGTAGCCAGTGAACAGTGTTGATGAACAGTAGCTGATGAACAGTGTTTGTGAGCGAAGTCAGAGATATTCGGAGGAGCCTCCAAATGTGGGTACGAACTAAATCCTTGTATGGATTTTTTTTTACACAGATTTTATTTCACGTTTTAGTTTATGCATGAAAACGCTATAATCTGTGCTCAGATCTTTGTTCGAGTAAGTGATCATTTCGTTTTTAATATTACGCTTGTTCCGCTGCACGAACCTGATCACTTACTTACAGTGGTATCAGAGCCTCGGGTACCAGACTATACCGTTTTCACTGATGTTTGATAACATGTGGCTTGTTTGATAACATGTTAGTGTAAACTGTTTTTAAAATCTGCCTTTAAAGCATGTTTTAAGAAATCAATTTACTTGATTAATTTAATTTTTTGATGATCTGCAAGATTGGTATATTGGGATATGGATTTTTGTTGAGATTAGAAGTTTAGATTGATTACAAAATCCAATTGGCGTTTTGTTTGCTGCTAGTTGAACTGATCTGTTACAGATCAGTGTATGCTCGCCGCGACGATCATTGTTTGGCATACTCGCTGATTGTAAATTAGTGCTCGCCGCAGCGATATAACCCATCATTGTAGCGATCGTCCTTAGCGTGATCGCTGATTGAATATCAGTGCTCGCCGTGGCGATATTGTAATCTAAGGTGCGCGCTAATGAAAATCAGCGTTCGCCGCGGTGATATAGCCCATCGCCACAGCGATCACACATGATGCATGTACGAGATGAAAATCAGCACACGCTACGGCGATCTAATCCATCGCCGCAGTGATCATACGTGATACATGTATGTGACGAAAATCAGCGCACGCCATGGCGATCTAATCCATCACAGCAACGAGCGTACTTTTGAGTGTGCAGGAGCCAAAGTGAAAAGTTTCATAACTTTTGGACCAAATGTAGATCTGCAAATTGTCAAAGGGTAATTAATAATTCACCCACCCAAATTAAAAAATTGATTGTTTTTGAATGTATGCAATGTTCTTATTTGATAATTGCATGGTGCCCGGTACATGAGCCTTAGACCTATTGTTTATTGTTTATTGGGCTTGTTTGTAATTTTATAAAGAAATAGGACCTGCGTATCTTGCCTCTCTCTCTCTCTCTCTCTCTCTCTCTCTCTCTCTTATATCTCCATGTATTTCTTCTTCTCATCTCACTCCCCTTGTATGTAACGTGAGGTTTCTATTCTATTGATGTAAATTATAATAAGATTTTTGTAATAAAATTCTTTGCAATGATCATGAAGAAGAAAATAAGGAGCTATGAAAAGGAATAACTTGAAGACCCAAGATTTACTTTTAAACCTTAGGTTGACCTACCGATTCCTCTAGGCTTGAGGAAATCGGTTTTAGTTGGGTCATGTACCGGCATGTTTAATTTTTGTTTAGAATGCAAGCTAAGGTTGAATGTTCAATAACATGCCAAACAATGTCATTCTAACAAAGATAATAATCTGGTGAGACATTAAATAAAAACCCTCAAATAAAGAATATTAAGTCACGTATGCCTTCCATAACCATGGTTTTAATCAAACCACTGCTCGTCGGAACCTTGTTCACCATAGCGAAGGGTACACCAGTGGGAGGTTGAAATTCATTAGAGTTTTCCTTAATGGTGATGGGTCGACTTAAAATGATAGTTTTGCTTGTTCGCTACAGCGAAGGTTGCTAAACATGTCATAGGCAAAGTAGAGAAGTACACATGTTGTGTGTACATGTCGACATGTAGTGTCCACTCTACTGATACTGGGAATCACACTTGATGATTATGGCTAGGTCGTTGGATTGTGTGATTGGCTTGTTGGCATGCTTCACATTTGAGGTTGGTGTTAGGAGCTACCAACTGGTGTGGATTAAGTTTGTTGGCCTACCTAATCAACCCATTTTGGCTTGTTCGCCATAGTGAAGGTTTGCAATGGGCCAGATGGGATCTCAGTCCACTAGGAAAGCCAAAGGGCTTTCCCGACTTAATAGTGAGCGCTATTGGCTTGAGGAAAATAGTGGGAGCATTGTTTTTAATAAAAGACCATATTTAGAAATAATAAAAATTATATTGAATTTACTTTTCTAAATTGTAAATTCACTTAAAAAATGAGCATTATGAACCTGCGACCGATAGTCAAGAAAGAAAACAGGTTGGATGGATCCAATTTCTCGGACTGGTATCGTAATCTTCGGATTATACTCAAGTCCGAAAAGAAATTGTATATCCTTGATAAGCTATACATGGCTGAGCTTGATCCTGATGCCACTCAGGAAGTAAATGATACTTATCAAAAGTTCTTTGATGATGCCGATGGCATTCAATGCTTGATGTTAGCATCGATGACACCAGTGCTGCAAAAGCAGCATGAGAATATGGACGATGCTGCCATTATTCTACACCTCAAGGAGCTTTGCAAAGGGAATGCTCGACCTGAGAGGTACAAGATGTCAAAAGCACTGTTTGGAAGTCACCTGATTGAGGGAGCCCAAGTTGGCCCTCATGTGCTCAAAATGACCGAGCACATGGAGAGGCTTGAGACTTTGGGGTTTTAGTTAGATGCATAATTACAAGTGGATTTAATTCTGCAATCCTTGCCTGGCTCTTATGCACCGTTCATAATGAACTTCAATATGAACACAATGGTGAAAACCCTGTTGGGGCTTTTGAACATGCTGAGGACTGCAGAGCAGGACTTAAAGAAGTCTAAGCCTGTTTTACTGGTAACTGCCAATAAAGGAAAGGGTAAGGGCAAGGGAAAGGCTAAGGCCAATCCCAATCCCAAGCCCAAACCCAAAGGACATGATGCTCTCAAGCCTGAGGGTGGCATTGAAAAAGGTGGGAAGGTAGTATGCTTCTATTGTGGCAAGCCTGGCCACTAGAGGAAGCACTATAAGGCTTTCCTCACAAACAAAAAGAAGTTAGATACTTCGACTTCAAGTATGTTTATGATTGAGATTAACTTCTCTCCTTTAACATCATGGGTCATTGACACAGAATGTGGTACTCACATTTGTACTGATGTGCAGGGACTAAGGCAGAGTAGAGTGCTCGCCATGGGAGAAGTGGACATACGAGTTGGAAATAGAGCACATGTGGCTACATTAGCTGTAGGGACTTGCTGTTTATCTTTGCCTATGAGCTTGTTGCTAGAACTACATAACTGTTATTATGTACCTTCTATTTCTATAAACATTATTTCAGTATCCGCTTTGGATAATATAGGGTATCATTTTCAGATTTCTAATGGATCGTTGTCTTTTAGTTTGAATGGTATTCTATTTGGAATTACAAGGTTATATAACGGGTTATATGTTCTTGATTTAAACAATAAATATATTCTCAATGTTGAAACCAAGAGAGCTAAACATAGCGATCAAAACCAGACATACCTCTGGCATTGTAGATTGGGTCATGTTAATAGGACCCGCATTGCAAAACTTCAAAGGGATGGAATTTTGGACCCTTTTGACTTTCGGTCATTTGAGGTATGCGCGTCATGCCTGTTAGGCAAGATGACCAAGTTGCCTTTCACAAGATAAAGTGAAAGGGCTACTGAACTATTAGGCATCATCCATAGTGATGTATGTGGTCCACTAATGGTTGAAGCCAGAGGTGGATATTCCTACTTCATCACATTTATTGATGATTTCAGTAGATATGATTATGTCTACCTTATGAGACATAAATCTGAAGTCTTTGATAAGTTCAAAGAATTCAAGAATGAAGTACAAAATATGTTGGGCAAAAGTATTAAGGCTCTTCGGTCAGATAGAGAAGGTGAATACTTAAGCTCATGGTTTTTTGAATACTTGAAGGAATGTGGGATAATATCACAACTCACCCCTCCGTATACACGCCAGCATAATGGAGTGTCTGAGAGGAGGAATATGACCTTACTTGGCGTGGTTTGGTCCATGATGAGTTTTAGTGATCTACCTGCATCATTCTAGGGTTATGCCCTAGAGACCGCGACTCACGTTTTGAATCGTGTGCCATCAAAGTCCGTAGATAAGACTCCATTTGTATTATGGAATGGGCGAAAGCCCAATTTGTCTTATCCAAGGATTTGGGGTTGCGAAGCTTATGTCAAGAAATTGACTTCGAACAAGCTGCACCCAAAATCCTGCAAATGTATATTTGTGGGGTATCCTAAGGAGACCAAATGATACTATTTCTACCATAAAAAAGAGCACAAAATTTTTGTTGCTCATACTGGTGTTTTCCTAGAAAACAAATTTTTTCTAAGAAGTACTAGAGGGAGAAAAGTAGAACTCAATGAAGTTTTGAAACCATAAGGTACATTAGACGTAGGATAAGAAGATGTGCCATAGGAAGTGGTTGAACATCAGGAAGAGGTTAACTTGTGGATCAAAGTGAACCACCTTAAGTAGCACAAGAGCTATGTAGATCTAGGGGAGTTCTTCGTTTTGACCGGATGCGAATCTTGCTCTACCGCCATGAGCCCGAGAGATACAGTTATCTCGTTACTCAACATGGTGACATACTAGTCTACCAAGACGATGAACCCAAAACCTACAAAGACGCTATATCGGATCCAGATTCTATTAAATGGCTTGAAGCTATGAAATCTGAGATGGACTCCATGTACCAGAACCAAGCATGGTCTCTGGTGGAACCACTTGAAGGGGTAAAACCCGTAGGGTGCAAATGGGTTTTCAAGAAGAAGACTGACATGGATGACAAGGTACACACTTATAAGGCACAACTGGTTGCCAAAGGTTTCAAACAAATTTATGGTATTGACTAAGAAGAAACCTTTTCGCCGGTTTCCATGATTAAATCCATCTGGATTATGCTTGCAATTATTGCGTATCATGATTATGTGATTTGGCAAATAGATGTCAAAATGACTTTCCTAAACGGAAACCTTGAAGAGGATGTGTATATGACACAACCTGATGGTTTTGTTCTTGATGGGCAAGCTGAGAAGGTATGCAAGTTGCAGAGATCCATTTAAGGACTCAAGCAAGCTTCTAGGAGCTGGAACATTTGTTTCGATGAAGCCGTAAAAGAATTCAGTTTTATCAAGAACAAAGATGAGCCTTATGTTTACAAGAAATTGAGTGGGAGCGTAGTGGCATTCCTGGTGTTGTATGTCGACGACATACTTCTGATCGGGAATGATATACCGAACTTGCAGTTGGTAAAGACTTGGTTATCCAAGTGCTTCTCCATGAAGGACTTAGGAGAAACAACCTACATCCTCGAAATAAAGATCTACTGAGATAGATCACATAGGTTGCTTGGCCTAAGTTAGAGTACATACATTGACAAGGTACTGAAAAGATTCAGTATGGAAGAATCCAAGAAGGGATTTCTTTCGATCTCACATGGTGTCTATCTCTCTAAGGATATGTGTCCTAAAACACACGATGAGAGAGATAGAATGAAGAGGATCTCATATGCATCAGCAATTGGATCCATCATGTATGTTATGTTATGTACTCAGATTGATGTCTCATGTGCGTTAAGAACTAGTAGTAGATATCAATCGGATCCAGGTGAGCGTCACTGGATAGCTGTCAAGAACATCCTTAAGTACCTGAAGAGGACTAAGGACATGCTCTTGATTTATGGAGGGGAAAATGAGCTCATTGTAAGATGATACAGTGATGCTAGTTTCCAAAAAGATAAAGATGATTATCGATCGTAATCAGGGTTTGTATTTTGCCTCAATGGGGGTGCAGTGAACTGAAAAAGCTCCAAGCAAAGCACTGTAGTGGACTCTACAATGGAGGCTGAGTATATTGTATTATCCGATGCGGCTAAGGAGACAGTCTAAATTAAGAAGTTCATCACCGAACTTGGTATGGTTTCCACGATTGTTGATCCGATAGATGTCTATTATGACAACAATAGAGCAATTGCTCAAGCAAAGGAACCACAGTCTCACCAGAAGTCCAGACACATACTCAGACGTTTTCATCTCATCAGAGAAATGGTTGAGAGGAAAGATGTACAGATCAGTAAAGTGCATACTGATGACAATCTTGCCAATCCACTGACGAAGCCTCTGTCTCAGCAGAAGCATGAAAAACACTTAAGGTCATTCGGTATTAAATACATGAATGATTGGCTATAGTATAAGTGGGAGATTGTTAGAGTAGGTGCCCTAGAGCCAATCAATTATTGTACAATTGACTCTATAATAAATGTTTATTTATCAATAAAAGGCATATTCTTCTATATCGTGTATGTAATGATATATGTCCTTAGGATGGTAGAACGGTGACGAGGGTATCAAGTGTTTCAAATCTTGATAGTGAGAACCTTATGATTATATATGGTGGCCATTCTAGAAACGTCTGTAGCCCCAGTATTATTCTGACCAAGGACACAGATAATACGGTAAGGCTGTCATAGTGTTGAAAAACCCTATCGAAAGGCAGTGACTGATCTCACTCGTCAAGGTTATTTGCCGACACCCTGGTGCAACGCATGAGTGCTTACGAGAGGCAAGTTCACTGGATAGACCTACCAGAGGATTCCATATGGATGGAAACCCTAGTGTCTATGGAATAAATCCTCTAACGGATGGTGGTGCATGTGATCCTTAGACTTGAGATCACCGGAGCGCCTTGTGCACTAATTGGTGTTGTTTGACACTAGCCTAACGTAGTTCTATTTAGAGCTTTCAATATGGTGGTGATTGGCTATATTGAGAAATGTATCGAGACTATGGTGGATCGACAAAGGATTCATCACTCTTGGGGTACGGGATAAGTTTTCTCACTGGGTAATTCAGTAAATGGCAATGACACTAAATCTGTGGCCATAATGGGATTGAGTTGATGCTCAATCCAATTTAATATTCCTGTCATTGGTCCAGTAACTGAATACAAACATATCGAGGATATCTGAGGTTGACACTATTTCTGTACCTCAATCTTGATGAGATAATAGTTGATGAAAAGATTTGATTGCACGGTAACCATACCGTTGACAGGCTGCAGTTTCACTGAATCCGAATCTATCGGGTGGCCATGATGCCTTGCTAGGGGTTAATCTTGGTCTGTGTGTAGTGAGACGATTAATTGGTGTTAATCACGATATTACTCACTGCCGATATGATAAGGAGCTTACGGGTCACACACTTAGAAGATAATTTAAGAATCAATTTGTGAGAAGGGTATTTTCGTTTTTTAGGATGAAAGGGTATTTTTATAATCTCACAGTGTAATTAAATTTGCTGAGGTTGTTGCTTGTATTTAATTTTAATATTAAAATTAAATTAGTGAGATTATATTTAAATATATCTATGTATATATTTAAATGAATTATTATTATTAATTGAATGTTAATATATTATTATATATTAATTGATTTTAATTATAATAATAATTAATTAATTAAAATACCATAAAGGGTGTGTTTGGTTGCAAGGGTGAACTAGGGTTGGAGCCCATGGCTAGTCCTAAGTGGAATAGGGTTTTAATTGTTGCACTATATAAGTGCAACTTAAAATTAAAACATAAGAAAGAATTATTCATTCAATTAAAACCCTAGCCACCCTATCTCTCTCTCTCTCTTTTAAGAAGAAAACTTTTCTTGTTCTTCTTTCTTGATTCTTGAAGCCCTTGATTGATCTAGCAAAATAATCAAGGGTTCAGCAGATTATCTTCGTGTGGACTTCCGTGAGTGCATCCTACTTTGGATCGATTGGCAAAAAATCACGTGAAAAGTAACCGTGAATAGTACTAGAATAGTATTCTTATCCAAAATCAGAGATATTCGAAGGAGCCTCCAAATGTACGTAAGTATTCTAATCCTTGAATGGATTTACTTTATACAGATTTTTGTTTATAAACATGTAAATGGTATAATCTATACTCGGATCTAGGCAAAGAAAGGTAATTGATTTACCGATTGAATTTTTGTTTTTCGCTACATATGGTAGATCAATTACTTATAGAAACAGTGATGCTTAACCAAGTTGAAAACCTCTATAGTTAAAGTGAAAGGTGCAAAATGGTATTTTATTAAAGTAACTTCATGGTAATTGGAGTGTTCGATTCTGTAGTAAAGAATGGTGCAAGCAGCAAAGTTGAAAAGTTCAATTTGCAAGGGCATGTGAAGAACTCCTTTGAAGCTTAAAACTGCTAAAGCATAAAAGATCAGTTTAAGTCCCCAATTCTATAATGAAGAATGGTGCAAGCAGCAAAGTTGAGAAGTTCAGTTTGCAAGGGCATGTGAAGAACTCATCTGAAGCTTAAAAAAATGCTAAAGCATAAAAGATCAGTTGAAAGTACCCAATTCAATTTGAGGGGGAATGTGGACCAAAGTGTCAAGCTTAGTTGAAAGTTCTTAGTTCAGTTTGAGGGGGAATGTGAACCAAAGTGTCAAGCTCAGTTGAAAGTTCCCAGTTCAGTTTGAGGGGGAATGTGGACCAAAGTGTCAAGTTCCAAAAACCATTGAATTTGTTTGCAATTGAGATAAGCGATGTCGTTTTAATACGTGCAAAAATGGTTAAAGCAGCTACTACTTGTTAGAGTCATCAAAATGACTTTATTAAGGTGATTAAAATGCCTAGTTATGCTTAAAGATAAATTTATATTGAGACAACTAAGAGAAATTATGAATGTATGCATGAAAATCATATTATGAGTTTTCTTACTAATTTGGCATGTTTAGATTGAAATTTGAGATTGAGTAAGTTGATATTAGGGTGTGATTTATTATCCAGGGTTGACATTGTCTCATTCAAATTGTTTATGGGTCAAATTGTCATATATATTATGGGTTGATTTTATCACTTTTCATTTGTGTAGGGACTAAAAATGATATTTTCTAGATTTAGTATAAAAAGAAAGCAAAAGGTCGCATTTACGTAGCCAGCCGCCACCCTCACCTCCTTTGGCTGCCGACCGATGATGTTTCACCTTCCCCTATAGTCAGTCGTCCTCTTCACCTCTTTCCACGCTAGTGACATTTTGCCTTCCACCGTTGCAACACATCACATTCCAGGCACGATTCTCCCATTTTTGGCGACATCTCCTTGATAGCCAATCTGCCTTCGTTCAAGCTTATTCACTATTTAAATCACCATAATCCATCGTCATCACTGCCATGCCTCTTCACATTCTAGCCGTGATTTCGTTCATTTCTCGGGGACAATCCATCTCCTCAGCTACCTATTCATCTTCTCTAGCACCAGATCTACATTTCAGTAGGTTTGGTTCACTGATCCACCATCGCCGTCGTGAACCCGTTGGAATCTGCCATCGCCATCGCTGTGACCTTCATCTTCCTGACATCCTTTGGTCTCCCTTATCCACATTTCGACCACTCCTATTTTCGGTTGTCCATTTTCCATCATGACCAGCACCATTTCAGCTTCTCTAGCCACTGTCGGCACCACCATTGAGCTCCCGGTTGCCCGTTACAGTGTAGGCAAGATCAGGATCAACACTTACGGTTCCTTTCACGGCTCTTCACTAGTTGGATTGAGCTTGGACAATTGGAGAATTGGCTAAGTTTCTTGTTTTTAGATAATATTTGCTTTCGTTTCAGTTTGTTTGCAATGCTTTAACATTATTCTAATGCTTGATGTGTTGAATTGAGTATGTCCATGGAGAACGTTTATTAAAATTAAACTTGCTGCATAATTCAATGTCGATTTGAGATTATTGAATGTTGATAATGACTTTACATTGCTTCAATGCTGATTGCAATCAAGTTGTACTAGCTTAATATCATTTCTATTAGGAATGCATTTGTTGTGTAATAGGTTGATTGGATGATACAAAGTAGATAGGTTGCACTTGTTGGCTTTGTGCCAACTAGTTAATGATAGTTTTTAACTAATCAATTTGTAACTAAGACGATAGGGAGACAAGATAGACTATACCTAGATTGCCGGAAAATCATTTTATATGATTTGCCTAGAGGTGGGAATTTGGGTCTGAACCCAAAAAACCCACCCAAAAATTCGGGTAGGACCGATCCTATAAGGTTTGGTCCCAAAACCGAACTAGGCCTATGGAGGAGGGCCCAGGCCAAGGTTCGGTCCCTCTTCCAAGGACCGGTACCAATCTGGTCCCAAACTATTCGCCCAATTTTGTTCAAGCCCTTGGTAAATATCCAAAACCCCCTATTTTATTCAGAATAGTCACTAAATATAGGGAATAAAATAAATTTTACAAAAAATAATAAAAAAATTTCAAAATTTTCCCAGCCCATAGGACCGGCCCATGACCAATCCTAGGGACTAGTCCGGGCCTAAGACCGGTCCCAACCAAAATGGCCCTAGTCCTAGTGGGACCGATCCCAATTTAGGACCAGACCCATTGGGCCCAGACCCGGGACTAATTGGGTCCGGTCCTTGCCCACCTCTTGGTTTGCCTAGCCTTGTAGGTTTAGGAAGTTTAAGAGCGAGGAGAGGAATTGTGGGAGTTAGTCTTGGGTCGAACCAAATCCGTAAGAGCAACACCTTTATCATTAAGTTTTAGTTAATTTTAATTTCATGCTTTTAATTACTTGCAAATCAATTAGTTTCCTTAGTTTTTAATCAAGCAATTATCTAATTTCCGTTTTCTTTAACTCATATATACATTAGGTTGATAGTCTTACTCCATGTGGATTCGACCCTGTTTACTTCTAACTACGGTATTTAGGTTTAATTTTGTTCCATGGCAACTGGCTCAACATTGCTAAACTGCTATTCAATTGGTTTTATTTTACTTTACTTAAATAGGATTGAAGTCAATGTACTATTCATTTAGTCAATTTAAAAGAAACATTTTTCGATATCATTCTTTCTCAACTGAAAGCTAGGGGTGCGTTTGGTGTAGTATTTTGGATAGGATTTTGAGGATAGTATTGGATTGTTGGATAGAGGAGTATTACGAGGTAAATTTGAAAAATTTATGAAAAAGCCCTTAGGTTTACTAATTTAATTAAAGACCCTACTATATAAAATGACAAAAACACCCCCACCACCTACAGTGTCAGATTCCGGCCACCACCGTCGGAATCTGGCCGGAAAATTTCGTTATGGCATAGACCGATCGGATATGTGCCATAACGCATCATTATGGCCTTTTCCGGCCAGATCCACCACGGATCTGGTCGGAAAAGGCTAGATCTACTGCCTGTTATGGCCGTCGACGGTCGGAAAGGCCAAAACGACGGCCAAAGATGTGGCCGTCATTTTCGGTCAACGACGGCCAGATAGGTGTAATTCCGGCCATTTATGGTTGGAATTTAGGCCGTTGTACAGATTCCGGCTATCACCGGCGGTGGTTGCCGGAATCTGACAAGTTGGGTTGATGGGGGGGGGGGGGGGGGGGGAGGTTTGTTAATTTAAAAAAAAAAATTAGGGGGCATTTAGTGAAATTAATAACCTTATGGGGTCTAAAAGTAATTAAAAAAATAGGGTAATATTTCTGGAATAGTGTACCAAATTATTTGGAAAATAGGATTGGAAATATGGATAAAAATAGGGAGCCAAACGCACCCCAGAATATCTTCGTTTTATTTCTTTGAGTTTCACATATTCCTCCCACCACGTTGCATGCTTATGATTGAAGAGAAATGTTGCTACACTTTGTTCACGAGAATATAAGCTATTGGACGTGTCATGGATAATGTCAGTGACACTTGAAATACCAATTGTTTAATTAGTACAAAGTGAAAGGGTGAGTATATATGGAAAATAAACTCAATAAATGTAGAGAAATTATTTGGCAAGAAAAAAGTTGAATTATATCATATTATATACAAGATTTGATGTTAAAGGGAGCAAGTTCAGAATAGAATATCATTAAATTTATGATGAAAATAAGGGGTAAAACAATATTAATTCTATTTGTCTTCTTTAGGTTTTACTCTTTTGTTGACTTCTAATTGACTTATCTTGTTAAACAAATAAAATCTTACTTGGTTTTAGGAAGAAAAAATGGTTTTACTTGCAAAGTAAATTATAATAAATTAGGAAAAAATAAGACATGTAAAAATAGAAATTAATTAAAAATAATAATTTTTTTTAGTGGAACAAAGCCCCCACTCGACTCTTTTTGAGTTTATACGTATAACACCGTTTTAACACATAATCAAACTACTAATCACATTGAATGTAAAGATATATTAGAGAGAAAATCTAGAAGTGATAGAAATTCATCATATCAATATGAATATTAGATTAACAACTTCCTTTGATATCAAACACTTCTCCTAAATGGCTTTCCTGTGTCCTCGATAAGTAATTTATTAGGAAGAGTTCAGGATAAGCTTTGACAATGATAAGCATAATTAATCATTTTAGAAGTTATAAAAACTTGAGGTTATTATTTTGAAATATAATTGTGAATTTATCACAACCATATTGTACAATTTAACCAAGCAATTATCCACTTACAGAACAACAAAAATCAAAAGGGCCGTTCACAGGTTAAAAAACATTTGAGCTTTATAGAAAATCCTCCCAAACAAAAATCGAAGCGTTTATATATCAGGTTACTATTCAAACATGAATGTGCCTTCACTGTGCCTTTTCTTAGCATGCGCAGTTGTATGGCTGACAGGTGTTTCGCCATGGCCGATGGCTTTATTTCAAAGGCCTGAAGATTTATTCCACAAATATGTCTATTCTTTTGTCATATGCTTTTAACGTTAGAAACCTGGAATAAGATACAGATGGAAACACTGAGGTGTTTGACCCAAGGACCAAAGTTCGATAAGCAGATTCCATGGACAAAAATTACGGTATTACATTGATATGTTACGTGATACCACAAGTTAATGTATGAATGTAACATAGTTATTAATTGTATTTAATAATTATTAGCCTTTAATGTAAAGATGTACTTGTGAGAATTCTTTTGGATATGGCATAAATTCATTGAATGATGTAATAAATTAGTAGTATTCTAGATTTTCCAATGCATATAAGAATATTCATGTATAAATGTGAATTTCTTCTAGAGATATTTAGGACTAGTTTGAGATTGCTGTAGTTTTAAGTTTAATCAGTTTTTCCTTAACATAAAAATAATCAATTTTAAAAAAGATTTCAAATGTGTTTGGTAAATCATAATCTTAAAGTTGCTTTTGATTTTTTAAAACTTTTACAAATTCTTTTGTTTATAAAGACTTAAAAGGATATATTTTGCCCCTTAATTTTTTTTTTATAATAATAAAATACATTTTAATTTTAATTTAATAAATATGAAAACATATATTAAAATAATTTATATTAATTAAAATTTATTTAATCAAATATTTTTTTAAAGTTCAAAACAAAAAAGGGCTGGCCAACAACCAATTGTGGAAATCCGACGGCTGGCCACCAAATTCTAGCGTTTGGCTGCAAGATCCCGGCAGTCAGTTGCCAACCAAACTTGTTTTCAATTTCTTAAAAATATTGTAAAATTCTTATTTAATCAATTAATATTTCTTAAGTAAACGGATTATATAAGGGTATACTTGTATTTTTATATCACAAAATCAGTTTATAAATTCTGTTTTAAACCTACAAAAGGTAACTTTTCAAATCCTTTTATGAATGAGATTATTTCATAATCAATTTTAAAAGCTGTTTAACAAACATTTTTGTTGTTGTAGCTTAACAATTAATTGTTTAATTCTTAAGCTATAACAATCCCAAACACACTCTTACTCATTTTATTTTCTTATTAATCACAAAAAAAAAAAAAAAAAAAAAAAAAAAATTGTGGTGCTCGAAAACAATTTCATACACAATCCTAAGGCTATAGGCTTCTTCTTTCATACCCCTGTAACTTGTACATTAAAAAGTTTTTTGTTGAGATAATCTGTACTATATCACTCAAAATCATCCACCAATTTCACACACCACAAACAAACAAAGAATGTAAAGAAATCGAGAACAAAAGACACACGAATTTTTACTGTGGTTCGCTTATTCTATATAGGATAAACTACATCCACGTTGAGCTCAAGAAACCCAGGAGCTCGCTGCACTAAAGATTAATACAACCTGATACAAACAGATTCTACACCCAAATCCACTCTAAAGCAGCGTATATCTCTCACACAACAAACTGAAATCTTCCTATGAGAACTCTAAACTTAGATCCTCAAGACTCAAGGGAAACGCAACCCTTACAAGTGATTACAACCAACCACACAAAGATTACAGCCAAGAAAAGAGATGATATAGAGCAGATCTATTTTTCACAGAATACACAAAACTGAAAATAAAACCCAGCAGCAAAACTGAAAAACGCAGCAGCAAGGTAAAGTCATTTTTTGCATTCTGTTTTGGGTAGAATGGATCCTGGCCGTCAGATTTTAATGTCCTTCAATGGTCTGGATTTCTTTGTGATGACAAGAGTAAAACGACAGTGTTTCACTAAATGCACAACGGTAGAGTTTTGTGTGCTTCACTCTAACATTCTCCACCTTGAAGCTCCAAAAAACACAAACACAACCAAACAGCTTAGTCTAATTCTCTCTAGTGCAGCTACCTCCCAAGAATCCTTCTCAGCTCTGTTATTTGCTACTTATTTTATAAATAGCAGGTTCAAACAGTGTTTGAACTTTGTGATAGTTACTACCTTTGTGCCCATGTCAGTTGGATTGTCCTGAGTTGATATCTTCTTCAAGTCTATGATTCCTTTAGCCACTAAATCCCTCACGAAATGATATCTAACATCCATGTGCTTCATCCTTTCGTGGTAAACTGGATTTCTACTCAGGTGAAGTGCACTCTGTCCGAAACACTACTGTCTTCTCATCACCTCAGATAGGATCCCTTAAGCCATAATCCTTCTTTGAATACATCTGCTACAGTAATGTATTCTGCCTCAGTGGAGGAGAAGGCAACAATGGGTTGAAGCTGGGACTTCCGCTTATGCAATTTCCTCCCAAAGTGAAATAGTATGAGGTAGTAGACTTCCTTATGTCCCTGTCTCCTGTAAAATCAGAGTCTCATATCCACAAGATCAAGTGAGTTTCCTGCTTTCTTATATTCCACCCAACATATATTGTACTATTAATATATTTCAGTAACCATTTCAAGCTAACCAGTGTTCTATACCTGGATTGGACATAAAACGACTAAGAAGTGAAATGGAATAAGATAGGTCAGTCTAGTGTTAATCATGGCGTACATGATTGATCCTATCACATTGGCAAAAGGAGTTTTTTTCCATCTTAATGAATTCAGATTCAGTCTTGGGACTTTGTGTCTTACTAAGTTAAAATGGCTAGCTAAAGGCATGGATACTGGCTTGGAATCTGACATTCCAAATCTGGATACCAGTTTCAGTAAGTAGGAGGACTGCTGAAGTTTTAGTTCACAGTCCTCCTTTTTCTTGTCAATAACTATCCCTAGGATCTTTTTAGCACTACCTAAGTTCTTCATGTCAAACTTAGAATTCAGCCTAGACTTCAAGTCATTTATTCTGTTTTTGATTTACTAATTAGCAACATGTCATCTACATAAAGCAGTAATATATAGGCATACCAGAATTTAAATCACAAAAAAACAACTGTCATACTCACTTCTTTTGAATCCTATACTGGTAATAAAGGTGTCAACACTTTTATACCATTGTCTAGGGCTTGTTTAAGCCCATACAAGGATTTGTGTAACGGCAAACATGTTCAGGACAGTTTTTATCAATAAAACCCCATAGGCTTGTTTCATGAAGATTTTTTTCATCAAGATTACCATGCAGAAAGCAGTTTTAACATCTAACTGTTCTAGTTCTAGTCTAGATGTGCAACTATAGATAGCATGATCCTAATGGTTTTATATTTGACTACAGGGGAGAAGATTTCATTGAAATCAATCCCTTCCCTTTGGGTGTAGCCTTTTGCTACAAGCCTAGCTTTAAATCTAGGAGGATCAATAGAAGCCATACCTTCCTTTACCTTATACAGCCATCCTGCAGTCAATAAGCTTCTGTTTTTTAGGACAGGGTACTAGGGCCAGGTCCCATTTACCTTCAGGAGTGCATCTCCTCTTCCATGGTAGCTTACCATTTCTCCTGTCTTTGGACCTTATGCTTCATCGTAGATGTCTGGTTCAGTTCTCTGAATTTCAGCACCTGCACCAAAGCTGTAACACTAAGTCAGCATATGAGTATCTTGCAGGAGTCTGATTTCTCTCCTGGTTTTGTCTCTGGTGAGTTGGTATTGTGCCAGTGACTCCTGTTGGGTTGTTCTAAAATTTCAGTTTGATCATCCTCTGATTCATGTTCCAGATCTGAAATTTCAGGTGTTTGCTCTTGTTTTTCCAGTTCAGTTTGAACTTTGACCTGCGCCACCTCAATTTGTGTTCCATTGTATTGATCTTGACTAATTTCCTCAGTGGTAGAGGTACCTGCAGGATTATTAGAGATTCTACAAGGAAAAGATTTTCGTTAAAAACATACATCTTTACTAAAATAACTTTTACCCTTGGTGCCTTTCTTTCCCACAACCTGTACCCTTTAGTCCCCTCTTGGTAACCTAGAAATACATCTCAAGGACCTAGGTTCTAATTTTCCCTTACTGGTGTGTGCATAAGCAGCACATCCAAAGCTCTAAGGTGACCTAGGTTGGGCTTCCTTTAGTCCATTTTTCTTCTGGGCATGTGAAATTAATGGCACTAGAGGGACTCCTATTACAAATAACTGCAGTATTAAGGGCCTCACCCCAGAAGGATTTTGGTAAACCTGATGTGAACAGTAGACATCTAATTTTTTCTAATAGAGTTTTGTTCATTCTCTCAGAACTCCATTCTGTTGTGGAGTCTTCCTCACAGTCCTATGTCTAAGTATTCCTTGATCACTACAGAATTGGTCAAACTCACTATTACAGAATTCTAGGCCGTTGTCAGTTCTGAGAGCTTTAACTCTCCTATCAGTTTGGTTCTCTACTAATGTTTTCCAACTCTTAAACCTAGCTAGAGCCTCATCTTTGGTCTTAAACAGATAAACCCAAACTTTTCTTGCTATAGTCATCAACTCTAACAAAAGTACTACTTCCCCCATGTGTTTTGGTTTTTTCAGGCCCCCATAAATCAGCATGAAGATATTCTAGGTTATTGGTGGCCAGGTGAGTTCCTTTCTGGAAGCTCACCCTATGTTGTTTCCCTAATATGCATGTCTCACAAAAATTTAAAGTATCGATGAATCCTTACCAAACAACCTTGCTGGCTCAGAATGTTGAGTCCTTTTTGACTCATGTGGCCCATTCTGAGGTGCCACTTTTCTGTAACAGTAAGATTAGTAGTGACAAAGCAGAATTAACATAATTTGAACAGTAATTACCACACGGATGTAGAGGCCATTCCGTTTGACACCGTTCAGAACTAAGTTCTTATTCTTATCACATTTAGGCAACCATCTTCAGCCTTATAACAGCAACCTAATTCTCTAATGTACCTAGGAATCAGTTTCTTTTCAGTTCTGGTATATATCTCACCCTAGTTAATTTGACAGATTTATCATTATCAAGACTTAGAACTATACTCCCAATCCCTTGAACCTTGTAGGCATTTTATTCCCCATGTAAACAGTCTCTAACTCACCAGCTTCAAACTTTTGAAACCACTCCCTATTGAGGCTCATATGGAATGAGCACCCAGAATCTAATACCTATTCTTCTACATTTTCAGACCTAGATACAGTCAACACTTCAGATTCTTGGATATTAGTTTTACTAGAGGCTATATTGCTCTCTGTACTATTCTGTTTTTGCTTCCTGATCCACTCATAACAGTTTTTCTTAGGTGACCAGTCTTGTTACAGAAGAAACATTTCCTTGTTTCTCCTTTTCCCTTATGAGTATTCTTGTTTTTCTTTTTATTTCCAGAACCATATTAAACTGATGAACCCCCAGACTGCCTAAATCTCCCTTTCCTTTCACAAACAGACTACTGTATTTTTCTTCTGGACCCTAAGCTCTAGTTTCTCAGCCTTAAACCTGATGTAATTAGGTCTATACTAGGACAGTTCCAGTGTACAATAGGCATTCTTGACAACCATATATCTTCAGTAATGGAATTTAAGAGAATCATGGCTAAACTAGACTCACTGAGTTCTTGATCAGTGCCCTTCAGTACAAGGGTCATTTTCAGAACTCATCTAGGTTCTCTTCTATGGTCCTAGCACTATCCATCTTATAAGAAAACATTATACCTTTCAAATAAGCAAGATTAGGGCAGATTGAACTGATAGAGTGATTCTAGCTTACCTTAGAGAGTTAACGGTGTCTAAGCACCATCTACCTTTCGCAGAACTTGTCGGCTAGATTCATGATGATGAATTGTATGCCTCCTCGTCAATTTCGGCTTTCTTTTAAGCTTTTCCTCGGCCATTTGGTCTGGTCCTTCTCCAGTGCGACTGCCACTTTGTTATGTGACAGAAGTGCCTTCATTTTTTCTTCTTCCATGTTTGAAATCAACTTTGCCATCATAGTGTGTGATTTCAACCTGTGTGGTACTCATTCTGTGTAACTGATGGTAATGGTGTTTGATAATTTTCAGACAGATTTGAAGAACAAGGGTTTCACTCGATTTGTGGTTATCACAAGAAATTAAGGACTAATTTTCGAAGATTTCCTAACTCTAGACCTCACTGAATCTTGAAATCAAGAAACCCCAAAAATTTATCAAACCCTAATTTCAATAGTAAACCCTAAAATTGACGAACCCTAAATTGATGGCTCTGATACCACTGTTGAGATAATCTTGTACTACTATCACTCAAATCATCCACCAATTTCACACACCACACTCAAACAAAATGTAGAAATCAAGAACAAAGACACACGAATTTTTACCGTGGTTCGCTTATCTTATATAGGATAAACTACATCCATGTTGAGCTCAAGAACTCAGGAGCTCACTGCACTAAAGATTAATACAATCTGATACAAACAGATTCTACACCCAAATCCACTCTAAAACACGTATATCTCTCACACAACAAATTGAAATCTTCCTATGAGAACTCTAAACTTAGATCCTCAAGACTCAAAGAAACGCAACCCTTACAAGTGATTACAACCAACCACACAAAGATTACAGCCAAGAAAGAGATGATATAGAGCAGATCTATTTTTCACAGAATACACAAAACTGAAAATAAACCCAGCAGCAAAACTGAAAAACACAACAGCAAGGTAAAGTCGTTTTTTTGCATTCTGTTTTGGGTAAATGGATCCTGGCCGTCAGATTTTAATGTCCTTCAATGGTCTGAATTTCTTTGTGATGACAAGAGTAAAACGACAGTGTTCCACTAAATGCACAACGACAGTGTTTGTGTGCTTCACTCTAACATTTTTTTTGTTTTCCCCCCCCATTTGTTTAATTTTTCGGTAATTTTCTTAGTGGAAATAAATTTACATTCAAAAAGTGTATTTTCCAAGTAACTTTTGAATATCCTATTGAAAATGTTAATGGAAATGAAATTGTGAAAAACGGGATCTTCTCCTTAAAGAATTTCATTTCATCTAAAATGAAGAAACTGATATTTGGTGTATTTTGTATGTGTGTGTGTGTGTGTGTTTTTTTTTCAATCTTAAAAAGTGTGTTTAAGACTTGTCAGTTATTCTATTAAATACTAATTTGGGGTGGCAAATGGGTTGATATGCCGTGATAGATTTGCGTCGTGTTATATAAACCCTACCCCAAATAGAGCCTCTTTAATTATTTATGCAGAGGTCTCAATAAGGATACTGCTGCTACAATCTATTTAGTAAACGGGTCATATTCGTGTCATAACAAGACTCGATATGTTTATGAAACGTTTAATTATAACCATTTATTATGTTTATGACACACTTGACTCTTCTAACACGCATATGGCATTGACACGTTTAACTCGCTTATGACATACTTAAAGTCCTGTTTAACATAAATACTTTTCATTTAATTTGCTTAAATTTTTTCTAAAATTGTATTGACTATGCAAAGTTGTTGGGTTAAAATGTTAAGAATGAAAGCTAGAAGGAGTGGGCTGCTCTTCATATAAAACGACATAGTTAAGGAGTTATATCTCATGTAAATGACGTAGTTTTCTATTCTATGTTTGTTAATGAATGTTAGCGCAATTCAGCTCATTGACTAAACTTGTATATAAGCATTTGTACTCCAGCTAAGAGATGGTTAAGCAAAATTCAATTAAGAGGTCATTCTTCCTCTGTTTTTCTTCTTGAATTCTAATTGTCTCTAGATTTTTCTCACATGGTATCAGAACCCTTGACTTACGTCAATGGCTAAAGAATCTTCCTCATTTCCATTGCCTAACAGCGTAGGGCGAATGCTTTGTCACTCCTGAACTCGAACTGTCTCTATTGTGGCGTCAAGCTTGCAGATTATAAGCCCAAAACTAACAAGGAATAATTACAGGTTTTGGAGCTCTCAAGTCCTTTTCACGGTCGAATCACATGAATTGGAAGATCATCTACTAGGTAGATCTCCTTGTCCTCCACCTCTTATACCTTGTGGTCCTGTAATTGATAATGAACAAAATTCAATTGGTACTGAACCTAGGGCAAGTAGTGATTCTATTAATGAAAAAATCAATCTAGCATATATTCAATGGAAGAAAATAGACAAATGCCTAGTAAGTTGGCTCTTAGCTTCTATATCAAAGGACATGTTCAGCTATGTATCCAAATGTCGTTTTTCCACTAAAATCTGGTTTGCCCTAGAGAGTGAGTTTATTATTGATTCGAAAGCTAGGGCTTTACATCTCAAGAATTTGCTTCAAACAACACAAAAGGGGAGTCTTCCTATAGGAGATTATGTTAAAAAATGAAGGAGATAGTTGAAAGTTTAGCTGTGAGTGGCTTAGTTATTTCTGATGAAGACTTAATACAGGTTGTGTTAGATGGTTTAGGGCCTGAATATGACACTATGGTAGTTAATCTCACCTCAAGACTTGAGTCAAAGGTTGATTCGATTACTTTGCAAAAAGCTTAGTTGTTGCTTCAAAAGTATGAAATGCACTTGGAGAAATTTAACTCAATAGATCTATACAATAGCTCTACAAATATAGCCCTGAATAGCAATTTTGGTAGCTTTAATGGTTCTGCAAATGCTACTCTGCATAACAGTTCTGGCAGTTTTAATGGTCCACATTCAGTAGCTTAGATTAACCAAAATAATCCCAAGTCAGTACATGACAATTTCCCTAGCACTGAACTTTCATTAAACTCTCTTAGTAACCCTCATTGTCCTCAAAACTACCTTATCCCAGCAACTCAACCATTTGTCAATTTTGGAGCTACTACATTCAGTCCAAGATATGCTCGTCTAGTGCCTTATGGCAAAGCAAGAGATCGAAGTAATGGAAGAAATAGGTTGATCTGTCAGGTCTGTAATAAGGCTGGACATTTAGCAATCTAGTGTTGTCATAGATTTAACATTACTTATAATGGTAACTTGCAATCGCCTATGAATCCTTCTCAAAATTAGAATTACCAGAATTTCTCCAACTTTGGTCAACTGCCACAACAACCTGTCAACACCTTTCATTCTTCCACTCAATAGCTTCCTCTCATAAGTCAGAATATTCAGCCAAGCTTTGTGCATCAATAGTACTATAGTGGGTCGTAACACGCTTACAATCCTCAAGCTGATAATCTATATAACAAATTTAATCCTTCTTCAAGCTTTAGTGTTCCCAGCCAACAACTATTAGTCAACAATCATGCTCACTTTGCTTCGATTGGATCTAAACATGGTGCTTAGTATTCCTCTTCCACATTAGTTCTTGGAGTAGCAACTGCAATAGTACTTCAGCACATCAGACTCAGCATACTCCTCCAACTGCCCTTGCTACTGTTTATTCTCTAGTTGATTCCGTGTGGTATATGGATTCGGGTGTGACAAATCATGCTGCTTTTGACCTGAACCAATTGAATATCGGCAAGGTCTTTGATGGAATAGAGAAACTGCAGTTGGTAATGGTGAGTATCTTCCTATTTCACATACCAGTCACTCTCTTTTTACCAAGTGCTTTACAATCTAAGTGTTTGCATCTTAAAAATATTCTTTGTGTTTCCAAAATTACAAAAAAATTGCTAAGTATCTATAAATTCACAGACGATAACAATGTGATTGTGGAATTTGATTCTAATTGTTGTGTTGTCAAGGACAAGTCCACAAGAGCAATTTTATTGCAAGGGGACCTTAAAGGAGGGTTGTATCAACTCAACATTCCATCTACTCAATCTGCATATAAACAGCCCAGTTCTTCTACTTTTATTGCTATTGCAAACTCTGAGTCAGAAAACAATTTGTTTGATTCTGGTTGTATATCTAGAACTATTTTGCCATATCAATGTTCTTCAAACACTACATCTTCACAACTTGTTCACCGAATGATCAGTCTAATTAGTCTGTCATTAAAGAGTCTCTTGCACCTTCTTTTAATTCAAATAATGTTGTAAATAAAGTAGAATCTGCTTTAGCTTTGAAATGTAATGCATTCAGAGCAATAAAATCTGTCTGCCTAATTTTTCTGATGTTTAAACTGTTACTATTGCTCCCAATGTGTGCTATAATGCTTCACCCAACACTTCACATTTGTTTGAATCTGGTGTGTCCATATCATAACACAATCTTTACATAATGCTTCACATTGTCCTGAATCTGATGCATCTTTGTCTACTTTCGCTTTGCATGATGATTGCAACCATTTCACTCCTGATTTGCATTGTCTTGCTGTAAATAGACATTCCCATGATCATATGATTTGGCATAAGTAGTTAGGTCACCCTCATGCATTTGTCTTGAACAAAATTTTGTCCTAATTAAAATCTGTTTCCAGTTCAAGTTGTCAAAGCACCGAAGTTCCTAATTCCTCCACTGTATCTTTTTTTTATGCATGTCAGTTGGGAAAATCACACCAAACTAGTTTTCCTCCATCACAGTCCCAAGCTAATGTCCCACTTGAATTAGTCCATACTGATGTGTGGGGTCTTGCCCCTTTTCCTTCTATAGAAGAATTTCGATACTATGTTCAATTTTTAGATGATTATAGTAGGTTTACATGGCTATTCCCTTCAAAAACCAAAGCTGAGGTAAAATCATTTTTTGTCAAATTTCACCATCTTGCCAAAAGACAATTTGGATACTGATAGGAACCCACTCCAATAACTCAACAATTTGGGCTGGGCCATGGGTCTTTCATGGGCTTGGGTAGAACTCTCCTTGGAAAACCGGCTTGCCAAGGGAGGGTGCCCAAGCCTTTATAACCCACATGCCCACTCTTTTCTCTTTCAATGTGGGATCCTAACAGATACAAGCTAGATTGCTTGCAATTTGATCAAGGAGGAGAGTATAAGGTTCTCATTCCTTATCTTAATGAAACAGACACCACATTTCGGTATTCTTATGCGTATATCCACCAACAAAATGGCAGAAGTGAACGAAAGCATAGACACATTATTGAAATTGGTCTTACTTTACTTGCGCATGCATCCATGCCCCTTAAATATTGGTGGTTAGCATTTGAAACTTCTGTTTTTCTCATAAATAGGATACCTACTAGTGTTCTTAATCATAGTTCACAATATCAGAAATTGTTTCTTAAAGATCCAGTATATGATAGTTTAAAAGTCTTTGGATGTGCTTGCTTCCATTATCTTACAAATTTTAGTTCTCATAAGTTTGATTTTCATTCTTCTAAGTGCGTATTTGTTGGTTATAGTCTATTGCATAAAGCGTATAAATGTCTTAGGTCTGATGGAAAAATGTTCATTACTCCTAGTGTAAAATTCAATGAGTCTGAATTTCCCTTTTCATGTAACAATTTTTGTTCAGAGTCCACTTTACATGTACCTTCTAGTGTATCACCTAACGCCACATCTTCATAACAGTCCTCTACATCTTTTCCCTATATTATTGTCTCTCACAATCCCTCCTTAAGTGGTTTTGTCCCCTCTACAATTTCTAATTCTCAGCTCAAGACTTCACCTAACATCACAATAGCTGGTAAGCATTTTACAGGTCCATTACTATCTCAAACAACATCTACTTCGTTAGCACCTATTTCACCATCAATATCACCCAATCATCACATCATTAGCTCACCACAACAACTGGATTCATCATGTTCAAAACAGCTTCAATTAGCTTTTTCCGAATTACCCGATAAACCTGATTTATCATCTTCAGACCAACCTCAGTCAGCTTCTTCCCCATTATCTGATAAACCCCAACATGTGTCCTCTCTTCCTATCTTACCTCCAAATTACATTCCACCAAATTATACCTTCAAAATTGACCACACACTTCCCTCATCCTCTGCTGCCCTATCATCCCATCCATTACACTCCACTGTATCCTCTCATTCTATTAAACCTTCAACAAGATCTTCACCAAGTTCCTATCTTGCGAGTGCTCTTCACTCCTATAGACCTCATGGTAGTTCACTTCTTCGGGTTCTTCCTAATCACTAATGTCCACCCATTGGTTACAAGATCAAAATCAGCTGCCTGTATTCCTCCTAACACCACAGTGCCTACAGAACCAACTAGTGATCCTTCCTTGGAAGTTCTCTTAAATGCTCCTAATAAATCTATAGTCTCTCATGATGCTGATAAGCCTGTAGCTCCTAAAGTTCTATTCACAGCCATCCAGAATTTTGTAGTGCCTGAACCCACCACTGTCACTAGAGTACTTGCAAATCCTAAATGGAAAAATGCCATGCAAGGTGAGTTTGAAGCCTTGATCAAGAATAGTACTTGGTCTCTTGTCCCTTCATCAGATGTGGGTATTTAGTGGGTATTCTAAACAAAGTTCAATGTAGATGTGTCCTTACAAAAATATAAAGTTAAACTAGTTGCCAAGGGCTTTCAGCAAACCCCTGGATTGGATTATTTTGAGACTTTCAGTCCGGTTGTCAAGCTTTCAACAATCAGAATCATTCTCACCTTAGCCATGACAAATGGATGGGACATTTAACAAATTGATGTGAATAATGTGTTTTTAAATGGTGAGCTGAATGAGACAATCTACATGCATCAACCAGTTGGTTTTGAGGATGCTAAACATCCCTCATTTGTTTGCAAATTAAATAAAGCTTTGTACAGCCTTAAAAAAGCTCATAGGGTTTGACAAGCTAAAAATTGCTCTTATCAATAAAGGGTTTATCAACTCAATTTCAGATTCAAGTTTGTTCATCCTAAAGCATAATTCTGGTCTCATTTATGTCCTAATGTATGTGGATGACATACTCATTATAGGTTCTGATGGCACTTATGTTCTCCAACTAGTTAGGATCTTAATACTCAATTTGCACTAAAAAATTTGGGCTCCTTGAAGTATTTCTTGGGTTTAGAAGCAAGTAGATTAACAAGTAGTATCCACCTTAAATAGTCTAACTATGCATCAGGTCTTCTTCTCAAGACTAAGATGTTAGAAGCCAATGCTTGCTCCACTCCTATGGCTTTAGGCATCAGGTTGTTTCCCAATGACAGCCCACCATTTGTCATACTAGTTTATATAAAAGTACAATTGGTGCCTTACAGTACCTCATTTTAACCAACCGTATATTAGCTTTATAGTTAATAAACTCATTCAATTTCTACAAACTCCAATTGAACTTTAGTGGCAAGCCTGCAAGCAGGTACTTAGATATGTTAAAGGTACTTTAGATTATGGTCTTCTATTTAAACTAGCTAGCTTCCTACATGTTGAATGTTATGCGGATGCTAATTGGGGAAGTAGTTTAGAAGATCGGCGATCAACAAATGGTTATTGTGTATACTTGGAACCTAATCTCATCTAATGGAGCTCTAGGAAACAAAAGGTGGTAGCCTTCTCTTCAACTGAAGCAGAATATAGGGCACTAGCTCACACACCTACAAAAGTGGCTTGGTTACAAAATATGTTCTCCGAGTTAGGTATAATTCTTCACAATACTCTAGTTATATGGTGCGATAATGTGAATGCAGGGGCCTTGGTTGCTAATCCCATTTTTCATGCTCGAACCAAATACATAGAGATTGATGCCCATTATATAAGAGAACAAGTGTTGGCTAAGAAAATGGTGTTCAATATGTTCCCTTTAAACTTCAAATTACCGATTGTCTTACAAAACCTCTTTCAACAGCTCAATTTACTGAGTTAAGAAAGAAGCTTAATGCCATTCATCTTGAACAACAGTGAATTGTATGGATGCATTACTGCTGAGATGGTACAACTAAATTCCAGTATAGGCAAGGACATGTGTCTTTGTTGATGTTGATTGCGTTACAAGTCCTCAGGAAAATACTTAGCTATTGTGGTTTGTTTAATGATGCTCCATGGTGAAGTTGGTATACTAAATGATTGAAAGTCTGCTTACTGAGTAAATTGTGCGAAATTTACATGTAGACTAAAGGTAACATTAGATCTACAGAATTAGTAGTGTCGGTGTACTAAATGGTTGATTCCTGTACTGAATAGTTGAAGTTGTGCTCTAAATACAATTTAAAGGTAGCATCAGATGTGCAGAGTTAAAGTATAGTTTGTTTGTTTGTTGGTTTTTTTTTTTTTTTGGCAGAAACACTAGAAGATCCATAGTTTGATTTGAGGGGGAATATTGACTATGCAGCTAACGAATAAAGTGCTAGAAAGTGCACAAAGTGTTGGAAGATACACAGTTTAGTTTGAGGGGGAATATTGACTATGCAATGTTGTTGGTTGTTGGGTTAAAATGTTAAGAATGAAAGCTAGAAGGAGTTGGCTGCTCTTCATTAAAATGACATAGTTTAATGAGTGATATCTCATGTAAACGACGTAGTTTTCTATTCTATGTTTGTTAATGAATGTTAGCTCAATTCAGCTCATTGACTGAACTTGTATATAAGCATTTGTACTCCAGCTAAGAGACGAATAAACAAAATTCAGTTAAGAGGTCATTCTTCCTCTGTTTTTCTTCTCAAATTCTCATTGCCTCTAGATTTTTCTCACAAATTGTACTATCAAATAAAACATACACACTCCAAAAAAAAAAAAAAAAAAAAAAAAAAAAAAGATAATAAATTTAGCTTAAGGTGGAAAATACAAAATCAATAAATAAATTTCAACTTTTCAATTATATTTATTTGTTTTAATTATTAAATTGTAGTTATTATTTCATTATAATTTGTGTTTTAATCTACTAATTGTGTCATAAATGTATTTGTGGGTTGAGCCAACATGTTTTATTGAATTTGGGTTACTAAATAGGTTCACTGGTTGAGACTCTCAATTTAATACGACATGATTAATAAACATATTGAGTTTGCAAACACGAATACGATTAAAGTCAATCATAACCCACTTAAACAATGTTAGTTCGTGTCATGTCGAAAATTGTCACCATGTTGGAGTCATGAAATTGACTCTTTTTTGGTGATAAAAAGACCCCATGTGTAATTAAAATGAAATCATATTGAGGAAATTAAAGAATTTATGAAATTATTCAAGAAAAATCACATTCTAATTTTTCCCATAATTTGTGCATAGCTGGAATGATTTTTGAGATTGTGTAAGTTGATATTAGGGTGTGGTTTGTTGATGAGGGCTGATTTTGTCTCTTTTATGCTGTTCAAGGGTCAAATTGTCATATTAATTTGGGGTTGATTTTGTAGTTTTCAATTGTGCGAGGAACAAATGGATATTTGTCATAATCTCTATAAAAGGAAAAGTGGAATGTCTCAAAAAAGGGAGCCAACTGTTGCACTACAAAACCCTAACCCCTCATTGGCTGTTGGCCAATGACCCTTCACCTTCCCCCAATGTCGGCCGTCCTCTTCACCTCCTTCCACACCGGCCGTTCCTTTTCCATTGCCATTTATCTTGCATCGCCACCACCATGTTCCTTCAATTTTCCAATGATGTTTCATCTTCCCAATTGTTGGTCGTACCTTCTTCAACATCCCTTCGCATTCCCGCTGCCAATCCATGTCTATTTCGTAAAGTTTAGCCAGTGATCGTTCGTATTCCATCACTCCGATGATTGCTTAGCTTCCACATCAGATTTCATACCTTTTTCGATGACTTTTCACCTTTCTAGTTACCGATCGAACTTCCCATCACCTGATCTACCTCCTGGTACCCTTGGATCTCCATTTCACCATTGGTCGTTGTGAGTAGCCATCAGATTCCGGCAAGTTGTGAATGTTCGACTTCCAGGTGTTTCATTGGTCTTTTTCACCCATTAAGCACATCATCATGTTGTCGGTTACTTGTTCTCCATAATGGTCAGTAACTGTTCATCATCACCATGAGCGGCTGAGCTCACGGTTTCTCGTTATGGTGTGGGCGAGATTAGGATTGACACTTATGGTTCCTCTCAGCAATTCTCAACTAGTTGGATTGAGCCTGACATTGGACATTTAGTTAAGTATTGTGTATTCTGGTTATATTTATTTTCGTTTCATATTGATTACAATACTTTAATATATTTTGATGCATGATTTGTGAGAATTGATTATTTTCATAGAGAACATTTGTTGATATAAAAATTTTTGTGCAACTGAATATTGGTTTAAGATTATTGAATGTTGATTATGGCTTTAAGTTGCTTTGCGTGCGATTGCAATCAAGTTGTATTAGCGCTTAATATCATTTCTGCTTTGGATGCATTTGTTGTGTAATTGGTTGGTTGGATGATACAAGGTTGACGGATTGTATTTGTTAGCATTGTACCAACTAGTGGTATTTAAGTTGTAGCGTTTTTTGATTAGTTGATGATAGTCTTTAACCAATCGATCTTTGACTGAATCAATAGGGAGATTGGATAGATCATACTTAGATATAGTCTTTAACCAATCAATTTGTGATTAAATTAGTAGAGAGACGATAGATTATACCTAGATTGCCAGAAAACCATTTTATGTGATTTGCCGAGCCTTGTAGGTTTAGGAAATCAGAGAGCGAGTAGAGGAAAATTGTGGGAGTTAATCTTGGGTTGAACTAAATCTGTGAGGGCATCGCCTTTAATATTAGTGTTTTATGTTATTCATTTATTTCTTGCATTAATTTCGTAGGATATTAGTTAATTAATCAAATTGCCAATTTTGCTTTCGTTAACTCAAATATACATTAGGTCATTAGTCTTCGCTCCCTATGGATTCAACCCTTCTTACTACTAACTATGGTAATTAGGATTAATTTTGTGGCAGTGACGACTGGCTTGAAAAAATTTTGGCACCATTTCTGGGGAGCAACGTGCTTTTGATCATAAGCAAAACACAATAAACAACAATAATAGGAAAAACTAACAACTAATAAATTATCACTCCAAACATGCAACCAACCTAACTATAAAATAATGACTAAAAATAAAATGAGACTAAATTTAAAATGGTAATAAAATATCACAATTAGTTCACATTGAAATTCTACTTCACATGGCAAGATGAAAAATTTCCCAAATAGTAACTTTCCCACAAAACAAAGAAAAACACGAATAAATCTATCCTAATGAAAATTAAAGAATGCAGAAAAATTAAAATTAAAGTATTTACAAACTCAAAACACTTATTATTATTTATTAGTTAATTATTTGAGTGGTAGTTTATTAGTTGATAGTTTGCTTAATATTTTTGCATATTTGTTTTGTTCATAAGATTTAGTTTTTGTTTTTCTGTAATTGGTCTAACTTGATTGATAGTTCTAGTTATTTGCTTGTGTTATTTGTTATGTGAATTTGTTGGTTAGAGGTTTATGAAATTTTAATTTAGTTTTCATTTTCTTTATGTGTGCTTTTGACTTTGCTTTTTAGGATTTACATATAGTTTTTCTTTCTTTTCTTTGAAATTTTTGTTGTGGTTGCTTGTGGAACCTTCAATGTTCTTGATTGGTAAATGCATGATAGATAGTCATGTCACCCAGACATAACCCACTTAGACTTAGAAATTGAGCGTACTTGTAGAGGAACAAACAACGATGGGTGATAATCTTTATTCCATGCACCACCCTTTGGCATCTAGAATTCCTATCATAAGGCAGCCACCTAGGAATTGTGGCATATATGAGGTATCTCACTTGGATGATATCAATTCCAAGTTGGAGTCTTTAGACTATCAATTTGACACGGTCATATCCATACAAGAGCAAGCTTCTAGGCAACCACCATCTAGTAAGACAAGTCTAGATGTCTTTACTATACCTTTGAACCCTTTAGCTATTGAGTACGCATATGAGAAACTAGCTTTCGACACTTTTGAGGAGCAAGTGTAGACTGCATAAGGTTTCTAGAGACAGAATGATCCGTACTCGAACACATATAATTATGAGTGGCATAACCATCCTAATTTTGCATGGAAGCAACAACAACCTCAGAATGTCTCTTATAATATGCCATATAGGATTAGTTTTTCTAATCAGCATGACATTTATAGGGATATGCATTTGGTCCAACCACCTATCCCACCTATGATCCAACCCCCAGTTTAGGAGCTCACTCCAGTGCCTGATTGACTGGAGTCAATGAGGCTCAAATGCTCCAAACTATGTAGGAACATAAAGTCTACATGCTCCAAGCCAAGCAAGAATATAAAGCTGACTTAGAGTAGCATTACTATATAATACATTCTCATCTCCAATCTATTAGTAAGCTAGAGACCTAGATTGGTCAAATAGCTGAAGCCGTTAATAAGAGAGAAGAAGGCCACTTGCCAAGTCAAGTTATAGGTAATCCTTTTGGTGCACCTCACCAAATAGGGTATCATGAACAAGCTAAGGCCATGATGACTCTTTGGAGTGGCTGAGAGGTAGCTAGGCCTAAGAGGGAATTAGATGTTGAGGTTGGAGAGATAGAGAGCCCAAAGAGGAACCAAGTCGAGAGGAGTGAGAGAGAACCAATTATAGAGTCAAGTGTGCCAAGACATGAAAACGAGGAAGTTGGGAGCAAGAACTATCCCTTGCATCTTGCATGCCGACAACACCTTTTCCTCAATACCTGAAGTCACATAATGCATCCAACACTAGGATAGAGGAAATGGTCAAGCTATTTATATAGGGGTACACTTCTAGATGCCATTAAGCGCATACCTGCCTATGCTAAGTTCTTAAAAGACTTGTGTACATGGAAGAGGTGTATTAACCTTAAACATGCCTTCTTGGGACCTCATGAGACCCTACTTGTTGTTGAATTGCAAGGGTAATGTAAGGAACCGCCAACGTTTCAATCACCTAGAACTTTTCTGTTCGCATCTAGAACTTTAAACTTAGCACTTGTGGGGCCCACCTTTGTAAATATGTCTTTATTGCTTTGATTTCTTTGTTGTTTTTGTCTTTGTAGGAATTTTCGTATGTGTTGTGGTTGGGAACTCATATTGTTTAGTTGAGGACTACCTCTAAACATGCTCTGCAACCCCTGTTGGTGACAACCCTATCATTGTTCCTTAGGTTGTATCTTTCCACCCTTTTGTGATTCTTTTGTTGGATAAGTTCTCAAATGTGTTGAAATATCTTAATTGTTGATTAATTTTATTGTCATTTGAGATCACTTGATGCTATTTTGGGAGGATGATGTGTTTTCTGAATCATAGAAGACAATGACATTTTAAGTTGGGGAGTGTTGATTGATTTTGTTTTTGTGAAGTATGTATGTTATTGTGGAGTGTTGTTGATTATATTTTTGTGGAGATGGTGTCGACGATGTTATTGTGGAGTGTTGTTGATTATGCTTTTGTCGAGATTGTGTGTTGAATGAATTGTGCTTAAATTTTTGTGGCATGATTTTTTTTTTTGTGGAAAATATGTTGAATCTTACTCTTGTAAGTCGAAAAGTGGAAAAAGTGAGCTATTTTTTTTTTTTTAAATTATGAATTCATGCATAATCACCATTTCGGAAGCAATTGAGATAATAGTTGGAAGGTTTTGTGAGGTTTGTGAAAGTAATTTGTTGCAACATGGTTTTAAACATTGAATTATTATTTCTTTTATGTGCTAGGTTTGTCCATAATTGTGGTTAGACACCGTTTTGTGTGAATGTCATGTGTTTTGGTGTTTATGCAAGTCTCCCACATACTTTACATGCCCATTGAGCAAATTTTCATTTATTGTCTCGGATGAGTTAATGTTAATCTTTGTCTTAAAAAAAAAAAAAAAGTGCTTGAATGTTGCTTGATGATTTTGACTTGAGTAAGTAAGCCTAAGAGGTGTTTTACACCTAATCCCCTAAAGCTATCTAGCTTGGGAGCAGTTGGCCCAATGCTCGTTACATGGTTCCTCTAGAATGATTAATAAGTCCTTACATAGATCATGAACTTTAAAAAACAAAACAAAACAAAACAAAAGTCTTGACTTGTAGCCTAGTTGGTTCGAGTGAGTAAGTCTGAGGGTTGTTCTTCACTTGATGCCTTATAGTTGTCTGATTTGGGAGTCATTGACCTAAAGCCTGCTACCCAGACCTTTTAGAAAACTTTAGAACTTAAGACAATAAAAAGAAAGAAAAAGAAGAGAAAATAAGTGGTGAATGAAAAAGAAAATATATGTCAAAATCTTGTGTGGAAAATGAGCATTATGTTGAATGTACATAAGTTGGGGAATCTTGCATGACATTTTGACATTATGATATGAACATGGGATGTGTGTTTGAGAAGCGTAAACAAAGATAGATAAATCTTGATAGAAACTTTAGTTCTTTATTTGGGATTGTATTGTTGACTTGATATGTTCAAATTCTTCACTTTAACATTTTATGAATGCCTTGGGTTTTTCTTCTTTTATCAGTTGGTTGGAGTAGGATTTTGATGAGGTGTTTTTGTTATGCTTTGGATTGTTTGGTTAATGGTGTTGAAGCTTGCCTGTTTCTCCTACTGTTATTTGAATTTTTGTTGGTTGCTTCAAATCTTAGACCTTATACTGCTTATGGATGGTGCTACTATGATATGTGTCTTTGGATTTAGTGCTGGCCCTTCTCTTGTTGGTTAAGTTAGCTGGTTGCTTGGGTTGTTTTTTCTTTTTCAATCTGTATAGGCAACCTTGCCTTTTGTTTTTTTTGTTGGGGTTTGGCTATGATGATCAAGATCATACATCCTAGTTTTTGTTTTCTTTTGTGCTTCTTTGCCTCATGTGTCTTTGTGTGTGAGTTATAGTGCTAGAGGCTTTTTCCCCAATTAGGTGACTCAAGGCCTAGCCGAGTGAGTATTTCATTTTCAGTGGTTGTAAACTAAAGAGATAGTCAAGCCGTGCAAGGAGTGTATTATTGTTCTGAAGTATTGAGTTGAGTACTTGAGTAAAGAGAAAGGCCGAGTCGAGTGACCATGTCTGGAAGCAACGAGTAGGAGGAGTCAATGACCTATGTAATCATGCTTGAGGAAGAAGAGCTTCCAGTCGGAACTAGAAGGGTTACGATTGTTCCACATGAGCTGAGTGACAATAGTTTGAGTAATGAAGGCTCGAGGGAGGAGTCTGAGCCTAAGACTGATCCTGATAGTAGATGGGAAAGAGTGTCTTCCCCAAGTGGTGGTCATGGTGATGAGTCGAGCCGGCCAGGAAGTGGTATGTTAACTAATAACCCATCGTCGTGTTTAAACTAGGGCAAGATGCCAAGGATTGGGTTCTTGTTAAGATCCCCTATTCCATAGATATCCAAGCCTCGACCGAGTATGAAAGGGTGGATTGGTCCATTCTGTGGTGGATCAGTATGTATGAGCAGTCCCTGATAGATGGGTTACGGCCCCCATCTCGACGTTGATCTGAGAAGTTTTAGATCACTATCTCATTGCCCTGACCTAACTCATGCCAAATGTATAAAGAGTGATGCTATCCTTGGAGTGCTTATGTGTACGACTCAACATGGAGTCAAAGACCTACTTTACTCCTACTACCTGAAGGAACATGATAAGGAGAGGGGTAGATACCTTTTGATGCTCAGACATGATAGAAAACACTTGGTGACCAGCCTAAGAACATTTGACAAGAAGCGAAAGAATGTTTATTTCTTTGTGGGAGGGCTAATGGTGTTTGGGTCGAATGGAGTCTGGGAGATCCCATCATTTTAGCAGGCAGTGGGTGAGTAACTATTGTGTTTATGGTGTTTACCTAGGTACTAAATCTCATTGATCCTTCTTTTGCAAATTTGTCTTACAACTAAGCGCTACTAGGGTTGCTTGCTGAGGAGAAGACCTAGAGGATCCTTGAGCTATCCGTAGAAGAGAGGGATTATCATCAAGTGTTGTCCAAGCCAAACCTGAGGCAAAGCCATATGTAGTGACATGTTGTAGAGATCCAACAAGGTATCCCTATTCCACCTCTAAGGTTTTAGTTGTATACCTTATTGGTTTGGTACACCAACTTCCTTACTTTTGTTGAGTCTTCTCTCCATCCTCTAACTCCAGAAGAATTCTCCCATACAAAATAGAGAATGAAGAGAGATTTCAAAATTTCGAGTGCCAAAGAAGTGATGGAGAACAACAGAGTTGGGAAGGGAAAAAAAAGGAAAAGGACGACAGAGCCTGTTGTAGATCAATCAATTGTTATTGAGACACCATCCGACTCCACTCCACCATCCACTCAAAGGACCAGGCCATCGCAAAGGGTGGAAATTGTTGATGATGAGGATATAGTGAAGATCGTGTTACCTTCTGATGCATTAGCCTACTCCAATCCATCTTTTGTAGGAGGGATGACTGACTCGTTGCTGCTACAAGAGGATGATCGCTGGTTGAGCAAGATTGGCATTGTCCAAGTAGCTGAGTGGGGTGTTGCTCAAATGTGCCAAGTACTTGTGACTTATGAAACTTGATATTTTTACCTTTATGTTTGTGTCTGGCTCAGTTTGGTTCGTTGTTTGTAGGCCCTTTCCAATGAGTATTCCTGGAGAAGTTGGTATTCGCTCAAGAAAAGAAAAACTAAGACTTGGCCAACATCAATGCCCAATTAATGAAACAATTGGTGAAGGTAGGAGAGAAGGAGAGGGAGAAGGAGAAAGAGAAGAAGTTAAGGGAGAACTGAGCTGCTCTTCAAGGCCATCTTCAGTTTGCTAGAGCCGAATTGGAGTCTACCCAAGCCGAGTGGGAGGTGGACAAGGCAGATCTTATGGAACAATTCAAGGCGGGTAAGAGTACCGAGTCAGATTCAGATGATGAGATTGATATTTACAAGACCTATATTGTGGACTAGGAGGATGATGAGTCGAATGGTCATGGTGGCAGCCATGCCGAGAGAGAGGAGCCCAATGACATTAAGCAGACTTAACTGATTGATGAGAGGGCCAAGCTAAGTGATAGGCCTGATTACGAGGACCAGACTAGTCTATGTTTTCATACTTGTAATTTTTGTATTTTTTTCTATATGGAAGTGTCGAGTGCACTTATATTGTACCTGACTTAGCCCTTTGTGGCTTTCTTTAGCAATGATCGGGGTGTGACCCCTTTTTTTTTTCATGTGTTGATTTTTTTTTCTTTCTAAGTTATTTCCTCTATTTAGTTTATGTGACTTGGTCATTTGAGGTGTTAATCATGCATGAAGGAGATGACTCCCATAGCATTTGAGGAGTTTCCCATAAACAAATAGCTTAACACTCTTAACATATTTAATATACCTCGATTTATTAATGAATAAAAAGAAACATAAGTCTGCCCTGAAGTAGAGTTTACTTGTAACAAATTAAGGGGAGTAGACAGGCCCACCTTATCCCCTATTATACATTTTTAGGTGAAAAAAATGACTAATTCCTATGATGGAGGAGCTGAGTCGGATACTATAAGAAGTGATAGAGTTTTAGGTGCATTGCATTCCAACTATTGTTGATGTCTCGACCTTCTTGTGATTGTAACTTATAGGCTTCTTTGCCAACAACTTTTGTGATCTTATAAGGCCCTTCCCAAGTGGGGCTAAGCTTGTCTACTTCTATCTCTTTGGTATTATGAAATACTTGGCATAAGACCTAGTCACTAACCTTAAAGACTCTGGTTTGGACATTCTTGTTATAGTGTCAAGCAATCTTCTGTTGATAAAAGGCATTACAAATGAGGGCCTGATCCTTGAGTTCATCGGTGGTGTCAAGGTTATGGCAATGTTGCTCGTTGGTGTCCTTATCAAGCCATTGGAGCCAAGCTCAAGGAATTGATACATCTGCTAGGATGACTGCTTTAGAACCGTGGGTTAGAGAGAAAGGAGTTCCCCCGTTGATGACTGAGTGTGGTGTGATCGGACCATAATACTCCGAGGAGTTCATTTGCCTAAGCCCCCTTTGCCTTTTGGAGCCTCTTTTTCATTGTTTGGATGTTAGTTTTGTTGGATGACTTGGCTTGTCCATTTGCTTGGGGGTATCATGGAATGGAGAAACTTAGCTTGATCCCCTAAGTTTATCGAAATCTTGGAAGCCCAAATTGATAAATTGGGACGCATTGTCGATGACTATCTCCTTTGGTAGGCCGAACCAATAGATGAGGTTCTTCCAGAAGAAGTTCTTAACCTCTCGGTCTTTGATTTGATGAATTTTTTGACCTCAATCCACTTAGTGAAGTCATTAATGACCCCAAGCATATACACTTGACACTCGTTGCCTAATGCAGTTGGAAGGTTTCTAACAATGTTCATCCCCCACTTTATGAATGGCTAATGGGTAAGGATGAAGTTGAGTCGTTCAGGGAAAAGGTCTGACACTTGAGCAAACCATTGGCAACTATCACAATGTCGAGTGTAGTTGGCTAAGTTGGACTGCATAATGGGCTAGTAGCAGCCGGTTGTGAGAACTCGATTGGCAAGGCTATGTCCCCTAGTACGGTTGCTGCATTCACCTTCATGTAACTCAACAAGCACATACTTAGCTTCTTCGAGGGTGATGCACTTGAGGTATGGGCTCGAGAATGATCTCTTGAGCAGAAGGCCATCAAGAATCGTGAACCAAGCCGCTTTGGCTTTCAGTCTACATGTTTCTTTTTTGTCAAGTGGTAGCTTATCATTTTCTAAGTACCAAAGGATGGTGTCATCCATGAGTTGTCCAAGCTTATTGGTGACACTTTGACCGAGCCCTTCCCACTAATTGGTCATTGGAGATAGACCAAAGGGATAGATGCTGATAATGATGTTTGAAGAGTCGAGCCAAGGTTGGCCAAAGCATCAACATAAGTGTTTTCAATCCTTAGGACTTGGGTGATGGTGATCTCTTTAAAAGTAGACTAAAGTTCCTTAGCCAAGTTTAGGTATTTTGTCATCTTTGAGTCTCGAGCCTGATAGGAGCCTTGGAGTTGATTCACAAGTACTAATTATGAATCAGACTTAACCTCAAGTTTTGTGATACTAATTTCCTTTGCAAGTGAGAGACCGACTATTAATGCTTCATATTTGGCTTTGTTGTTGGTTGCGTTGAGGCCATAATTGAAGGACTGCTGAATGATATCCCCTTTTAAAGAAGTGAGGACAAGTCTTAGTTCGCTACCATTGATGTTACTTGAACTGTCTACTAAAAGGGCCTATTTAGATGATGCACGGTTTGTAAGGCATAGTAACTCCCTCTCTACTTGAATGGAATAATTAAGTGTGAAGTTGGCAATAAAATCAGCTAAAACTTGAGACTTGATGGTAGTGCATGGCTGGAAGGAGACATCAAACTCGCCTAGCTCAACTATCCATTACGTGAGCTAACTTAAGAGCTCTAGTTTAGAAAAGATCTTTTTCAGCGGAAAGGTGGTTAGGATCACTATGGGGTAGCACTAGAAGTGGCCTAAGCTTCTTGGAGGCGGTGATCAAAGTGAGTGCAAGCTTTTCAAGTTAGTTGTAGCGAGTCTCGGCATCAAGTAGGAACTTGCTAGTGTAGTAGACAGGTAGTTGTTTTCCCTCTTCTTTGCGGATTAGCATGACCAAGGTGGCCATCTTGGATATGGTCAAGTAGGTGAAGAGTCATTCCCCTGGTTTCGTCTTAAAGAGCAATAGCGGTGCGATTCATTTTAAGTTGTGTCAATGCCTTTTTGTAGGCTGAAATCCATTTGAACTTCTTAGACATTTTGAGAGAGGCAAAAAACAGGTGACACTTCTTAGCCAACCTTGAGATGAACTAGCTTAGCGCAGCTACCCTTCTAGTGAGACGTTAAACATCCTTGATGCAAGTGGGTGAGGGGATGTTTAGCACCGCATAGATCTGATCAGGGTTGGCCTCTATGCTGCACTGAGTGTCCATGTAGCCAAGGAACTTCTCAGAAGAGACGTCGAATGAGAACTCAGATGGGTTCAGTTTCATGTTATAGTTCTTTAGCGCCTTGAATGCTTGCTTAAGGTGATCGAGATGTTGCTTAACGATCAACGACTTCACCAACATGTCATCAATGTACACTTCCATGGAGTATTCTAGTAGACCAGTGAACATCTTATTGACGAGTCGTTTATATGTTGCCTTGACATTCTTTAAGTAGAACGATATCACCTTAGATACCCCTTTCGGTGATGAAGGCGCTCTTTTCTTGGTAGTAGTGTGAGAAGACATTCATAAAGCTGAGTAACTCATGACCAGCGGTGGCGTCAACCAACATATCCATATGAGGGAGAGGGAGAGGGAGAGAGTGAGGGAAGGAGTCCTTAGGGCAAGTCTTATTCAAGTCAGTGAAATCAATGTAGACTCTCCACTTTTCATTCTTCTTTCAAATGACCACTACATTAGTAAGTCAATTAGGGTAGTGCATTTCTCGGACTGACCCATTGCTTAATAGTTTCTCTACCTCCTCATTAATAACTCGATTCCGCTTAGGGGAAAACTTCCTTCCCTTTTACTTCATAGGAGGGTGGTCTGATGCATATTTCCTACAACATGCATAAGTAGCAAGTATACTAGTCGCACAAAGTAATAAAGTGATAAGTAGAGTATCGTTCCCATGAGGATAGTGTTACTAAGTACCGATTTCCCTAGTTTAAGTCCTAATTAAAGCAACAATAAATTGGATTGATGGAAAATTAACAACTAAATACAAATTAACAAAATATAAATGAATGATAATGAAATTAAAGCAAAACCCAACAACTTAACTAATTAAACAATGCTAAAAAATGCTAGGGTGTTGATTTCACCTAGATACGCTAACCCAAATCATAGAATCTTTCCCAATTCAATTCCTTATTGAGAATCGAATTCCCTAAGTTGTAAACATACATTCTCAGGCTACATTTCCCTACTTATCCCTATTAAGCTTCTGCATCCAACAAATGAAGATTAATAGTTCAAAGTCTTTTAAGCTTTATGGAATTCTATCTAGATTTCATAGATCGCTAAACCTATCTCTAGCGTTTGCTTAATCTACGGTATTTATCCCAAGAGGCACAATCACAATCACTTCTCAGTCTCATTGTGAACAACACGCATTTGAATGGTGATCAAGCATCCAAAGTCATTAAGCAAAGAGACAAACACTCAATCAGAAATTAAACTCAAAGTAAATCAATTCATATAAATTTGAATCATTGTATCAAGGTTACATCAAACCCTAGCTAACAACTCGTTCATACTCAAAATGAAATAAAATACAAAAAAACTGAATCAAGATTCATCATTGAAAACAAAAAAAGATGGAGAAATCTTCTCTATTTTGAAGCCCAAATCTTCAAAATCTTCTCCTTCCATGAGCTGCCTCCCAAATGACGAACCAAGACCCTTTTCTCTTCCCTTTCGCTCTAATTATAACCTCTCTCACTTAAGGATGACCCTAGCAAGCCAAAATGCGTTGTTTATTTTTGCATCTGATGCAGGTTTCGCCGCGGCAAAGCTTTTTTCCTTGCTGCGGCGAAGAATTTCGGGCCAAATTTGAGTATGATAGAGTCTGAATCTGGAAAGTGTTAACATATAATTGTAGCCCTTTTAATTATCTTTCTGGTCGTTCAAGAATCAGCACAATCCAAGGTCTACAGCTCAAGTTATGGCAGAAATACTGAAGCACGTCCAAAGACGTTTTTTCTTCATTTCCCAGCATACTTTTCACGACTTCAAGCTAAGTTTTCACCATTGTCCAGTCAAAAGTAGAAAACCCCAAACATGAATTTGTAGCTCTTCTTCTTAGCTTTCCAAATCTTCTAAATTCAGGTCATCCGAGTTTCCAGCTCAAGTTACACAATTTACGCTCAAAGTCATTTATGCTAAAAATCATCGTTTAGGCCTGCAAAGACAAATTAATAGAATTAGTTAGCAATTATGGCCCAAATTATATGAAAAGTATCCTAAATCCTATCAAAATTCAATGCAAAATCATAGTGTAAATAGATTATCAAATACCCCCAAACTTAAGATTTGCTCGTCCTCGAGTAAAAAGGAATAAAACTTAAAGAAGAAAAGCAACAAACAACCAAAAACACAAAACAACAAAACTAAAAAGGAACAAACAAAAATTAAACTCAAACTCAACACAAGAATTGCCTAAATTTATGCAGTCTCTAGGTTGTTGAAAAATTATTACTAGAAAATTTTCAACACTCCAGAAGTTATAAGTTGCATCGACTATCTTTCTCTATTAGTCCCCCGAGTAGGTGATCCCCACTTCAGTCCACATTCCGACTTCCCGGATATTTATGCAGAAATGTAATTTATCAAATGGCGACAGACTCCATAAGCCTAAGTATGGAACTACTCTCCACTAAGTAGACTAACATCGCTAAGAATCAAAAGGTCTTTGCAAGCTTATAACGTTATGTCGGGTAATGGGCTCCAAGGAAAGGGATAGGATAAACAAAGTAAGAGAACTGGTTTTCCTCATGCAAACACTAAGAGCTAATACATCTCCACTTTCTTTCTCAACCACCAATCAAAGTATCAACCATTTTACAACCCTCAAACTTGTGCATCTTATTTATGATTTTGAATCGAACTAAAGATTTTTCTCTTCTTCTTCTTTTTTTTTTTTTTTTTTTTTTTTTTTTTTTTTTTTTTTTAAATTAACAATATTTACAACACCATTGAGGTCTCTTGCCCCATCTTCTTGCCCTTTTTGCAACCCCCAGACTTAAGATTTTGTGTCCATCACTTATTCACACACCTCCAAAGCTCTTTTATGTCATACATTAGTCCATAATTCTCCTAAAGGGTATGATAAAGTGTTTAGGGTATAGGGATTGGACAATTTTTTTTGTTTGCAAGGAAAAATAGGCATATAATCTCATAAGGCTCAAATGGTTGACTAGGGAAAGATTCATTCATGGGTCGGCTGGAAGGCTCAAACGTTCCGAAAAATGCCTAAATTTCCTCAACAATGTCTAATCCTAGAATTTCGCCTCAAGCACTTCTCTACTAGGTCTAAGTCCACCACATTATCAAGACTTCACCTAACCACATAAAATTTTTCTAAGCATGCCGAATAATGAAAATGGTGGCTGAACCACTCAACAAACCTCAATCAAAATTCAGTCAATAAACATAAACTTGAAACAATGCTTAACATTTTCCAAAATAATATCCCAACAATTCTAGTTTCATCATAGACTTATGCAATTCATCTAGGCAACAACAACAAACACACACAAAACACACTAAACAAATAACAATCAAGACTTAAAACAAAAGAAACACACAAATTCTCAAAATTTTCCTACCCCAAACTTAAAATGACATTGTCCCCAATGTCACATCATGCAATCCAAGGAATAGAAAAAACAAAAGTAAAGGTTATGAGATACTCCCCTGATTAATCCGTAAAGGCCGATTTTGTGCAAAATCCTGGCATCCATTCCTTGGCTTCCTCATCATCATCATCTGTCAAACATTTGGAAATCTATGGTGCCAATGTGTTAGATACCCTCACCGATTAATATGAAAGAATTACATCCTAATCTCAACCTTATTGAACTAAACCTAAAATCTAAACAAAAACATAAAGAGCTTAAAACTAGGAAATCAACATCACTTCCTACTTACAACATAAAGAAATAAAGCAAAAACTAAAAAAAAAAGGTGTTCCAGGCTTCAATCTTCTTCTACTTCTTCCTCTTCACACAACTCCCAAATTTTCTAAAAGCACTTCAACACAACAAACCCAACTTCCTCAACACCAAATTAACTCAAATCAACATTTGTACACTCCACAATCAACTCGATCCTCAAATTCTCAACCAACATCCACAATCAACAAATTCAAGCAATTTTTCAACAAAAACAAATCCACAATTGAAGTGAACAATAAATTGCATAAAAACTCTTAACCTTACCAAGCCCAAGCTTTCCAACCTTCAATTGCTCCAATTTCATTAAAAATCACAAAGAAGCTCCGATTTTCAAAACCTAAGGGTTGCTAAAAATTTTTTCAAAATGGTTAAACTGGGGCAATTGAAAGGTGCATGATTGTTTAAAGAGGTAGGGAGTGAAATGGTGCAAATTTTGAGGGAAAAATGTGAGAAATTGAAGAAGAGACAAAAAATTCTTGGGAGGCTAGGGTTTGAAATTGCAAAAATGGAGAGAATGAAGGTGGGCTAAAAAAATTTCTCAGGTTTCGTCGCGGCGAAGTTCTTCGTTCAACATAAATTAAACCCAGGTTTCGCCGCGCGAAGACAAATTCTTGCCGGGCGAAAAAATACAGAAGCTGTATCATTTTTTAGGTTACTTCACCCCGGCGAAGAACATCTTCGCCGCGGCGAAGTCTGGACTTTTCAACTTCATTTTCATATGATGTGCTGCGCCACGGCGAAGAATACTTCTTCGCCCCAGTGAAGTCTGAAGCATTTTCTTTCCTTTTCCTTAGCTTCAAACTTCACCTGAAAACCCCAAAAACACATAAATTAAAACTAATTCAAAATCATAAGAAACTAAACAAATTCAAACAGCAATGAAATGAAAAACAGTTAAAAAGACTTGGGTTGCCTCCAAGAAGCGCTTGTTTATAGTCGGAGCTCGACTTTCCCTGGTCCTTCATCAATCCGGATCCTTGTGGGGTGCTTCACTTCCCATTGCCACCTCTTGGTCTTCCCTTTGGAATTTCGGACATTCTCATAGCATCTTTTCGGAACTTCAAATTCGTATATGCTATTGAAGAGATGGTGTGATTGGTTAAGTCCAATGTTTGGAGTCTCTTCCAACACCAATTTTGACTTGTGCGCATTTATACCAAATTCTCCAATTGTTCCTTGTGAGGTGAGTTGCTTGGTTGAATTCCCTTAAGTATCTTACACACCATTTTGCTTGAGATTTTCCTCTTCATTGGTCTTGTCTTCATGTTCTTCCAACTTTTCTTCATTGTGAGGTTGCTCCAACACTATACCTCTCCTCAATGTTATGACATTTAATTGTCTTCAGATTTGTGATCGTTGTGCTGTGGCAAGAACCTTGAGATCTCTCTGTCAAATGTTCAACCAATTTCCCCACTTGACCTCCAAATTTCAAATGACTCCTTGATTTCTGAAATTTGAGCGTGTCTCATTCATAAATTTGTGGTTTCTTGCATGAACTCTTTGAACATATCTTCCAATTTTGACACTCTTTGCTCACATGGTTGATGATTCACCACTGGTTGATGTTTTGGCACTGTCCTTTGATTGATTGACTGCTTTGATTGCTGCAGGAGAAATTTGGTGATTCCCCAACACGATTGTAGGTATTAGCGAAGGGTCATTTTATAGCCTTTGTGAACTAACCTTAATTCACTTGCTCGGTTGTTGAGAAGACTAATTGGTTTCCATCTGGCATTCCACACTCCCATGGTTTCTTGTACCAAATTCACAAGTTATACAGGGTGGTGAATAGAATTTACAGTCATACCTCCCAATTGGCTTTGAAGTGATGCAATTTGTGCGATAATGTGGCGAACATCGACTTCATGTAGACCCATTGTTCTCTTCGGCATTGCTCTCTCATTAGGTCTTTGGTAGTTATTGTTTGCCATCACCTCAAGCAATTCATAAGCATCTTCTGGGGTCTTGTTATTTAAGGCTCCGCCTGCTGCCACATCTACCATAGTTGGAATATTGTTAGCAACCCATTGTAATGTTTGGACTTGTCTCCAAAACGGTAGACCATTATGTGGACAATTCCTTAACAACTCCGTGTACCTGTCCCAAGCTTCATATAGTGATTCACCGTTGCCTTGCACGAAAGAGGTAATGTCATTCTCATACTTAAGACTATACAATATTTACATTACCAAAAATGAAATAAAAGCTTCAATTTAGCACTACACTAGATACTATCAATATTAATATCATCATTATCCCCGGCAACGGCGCCAAAAACTTGATGCGTATTCCCTACAACTGCATAAATAGCAAGTATACTAGTTGCACAAAGATAAAGTGTAAGTAGAGTACGTTCCCACGAGATAGTGTTCTAAATACTGATTTCCCTAGTTTAAGTCCTAATTAAAGCAACAATAAACTGAATTGATGGAAAATTACAACTAAATACAAATTCAAATATAAATGAATGATAATGAAATTAAAGCAAAGCCCAACAACTAACTAATTAAACAATGCTAAAAAAATGCTAGGTTGATTTCACCTAGAACTCTAACCCAATTCTAGAACTCTATTCCCCAATTGTCTAATTCCTTGATTGAAAATCGAATCCCCAAGTTGTAAAAGATACCTTCTCAGGCTACATTTCCCTAATTATCCCTATAACCTCCCACCCAATAAAATGAGATTAATAGTTCAAAGTCTTTTAGCTTTATGGAATTCTATCTAGATTTCATAGTCGCTAAACCTATCTCTAGCATTGCTTAATCTACGGTATTTACCCAAGAGGCACAATCACAAATCACTTCTCAGTCTCATTGTGCAACACACATTTGAATGGTGACAAGCATCCAAAAGTCTTAAGCAAGAGATATCACTCAATCATGAAATTAAAACTCAAAATAAATCAATTCTATAATTTGAATCATTGTATCAAGGTTACATCAAACCCTAGCTAAACAACTCAGTTCATACTCAAAATGAAATAAAATAACAAAAACATACTGAATCAGATTCATCATTGAAACAAGCAAGAGAGAAATCTTCTCTAATTTGAAGCCCAAATTTTCAATATCTTCTCCTTCCATGAGCTGCCTCCCAATGATGAACCAAGACCCTTTCTCTTCCCTTTTACTCTAATTTATACCTCTCTCACTTAAGGATGAAGCCCTAGCAAGTCAAAACGCGTTGTTTTATTTTACATCTGATGCAGGTTTGCATGGCGAAGCTTTTTCCTCGCCGCGTAAAGAAGTTCGGGCCAAATTTGAGCATGATAGAGTCTGAATCTGGAAAAGTGTTAAACATATGAATTGTAGCCCTTTAAATTACCTTTATGGTAGTTCAAGAATCAGCACATAAAAAAGTCTACAGCTCAGTTATGGCAGAACCACTGAAGCACGTCCAAGACTTTTTTTCTTCAGTTCCCACGTACTTTCACGACTTCAAGCCAGTTTTCACCCTTGTCCAGTCAGAATTAGGAAAAACCAAAAACATGAAAGTTGTAGCTATTCTTCTCAAATTTCCAAAGCTTCTAAATTCAGGTCATTCCAAGTTTCCAAGCTCAAGTTACACAATTTACGCTCAAATTGTCATTTATGCTAAAATCATCGTTTAGGCCTGAAAAGACAATTAATAGAATTAGGTAGCATTTATGGCCCAATTTGTATGAAAAGTATCCTAAATCCTATCAAAATTCAATGCAAAATCATAGTGTAAATATGATTATCATGGTCGAGTCAACGTTTAGTTGGTGAATGTAACGCCCCGCTTGAGGTACGTTGTTATTGTTTCCTCTTTCGCCCTCATTTGAGTTGTTTTTGGTAATATTGTTTGATTTCCATTAGTAGGAGTGTTGTGTGGATTAATTGCCTTGAAATGGGTTAAAAATGGAAGAAGTGTAGTATGCCGAGCTTCGCCGGGGCGAAGAGAATCTTCGCCGCGGCGAAGATGTATTGAAACCACCGGAAACTCTCTGGACAGTTTCGCCGCGCGACATAAGTTCTCTCGCCGCGGCGACGGGCCGATTTCAGTTTGGTTGAGTTTTAGATATTTTCTTCCGGACAATTTGACCATTCTACCCCTAATTAGCAGGAAAAGTGGGGAGTTAATTGTAAGGATTTTTCATAGAATGTGTTGATAGGGGGGTGAGTTTGTAATGAATCAAAAGATAAGATGGAATTCCCAAAGAAGAGTAAGGGCAAAATGGGAATGATTGTGTTTATATTTCATTAGGAATTAGAATCAAAGAAACCCCTCATTTCTTCTTCTCAAACGCAACTCTCCATCTTCACTCCTCTCAACTTCTCTTTTCTTTTGATCAAGGATTTCCAAGGGTTTTTTGAAGTGATTTGGGGTAGAAAGTAACCTAAGGCTTCCTAAGGTAAGGATTTCTACTTATTTGTGTGATTTGGGAGTTTTAACCCATATTGAAGTTTGAGGGTTTTCATTCTGGGTTAAGATTAGAGGGAAAGTCAGCTTAACAAGTGAAAGGAAGAATTTGTGAAGTCTCTCCATACAAGGTAAGAAAACCCAACCCAAGTTGAGATTCATGAAATTTCTTGATAGGGTTTTGATAGAAATGATTTATGTATGTGATGTGCATGTAATATGCCATGTATGGAGATTAAATGGAACTTCATACCTTTGTGAATGTTAATACCTTGCAAATATGAGAAATGGGTTGTTGGGTTGACAAGGTAGTTGAGATGGATTTGAAGGGGTTTTTATGAAACCCTTTTTGGAAGTGTTTTGTTTGACCGTTTTATGGCTTTGTGAAGGGGTTTTCCCCATTTTGGATGGTTAAGAAAAGTTTTAGAATCATGGCTATGATAGAGTTTTATAGTGCACATGAGTTGTTTGATGAAATGCCTAATAGAGGTTTGAGTGTGATTATAAACCTTAATTCTTGCAACATTGCATGTTGGCATCTCATAAGTGTATTGGTGAAGTTGAACCATCCATAGGCACTACTTGTACATAGAAGTGACCTAAGAAAGAGTAGGAAACTTTGTGTACAAATACTCTATGAGTAGAGAGCTTAGTGTGTACATTACTCTAAGGGTAGAGAGCATTAAAAAATGCTACAATAGAATGATTTAGAAGAGTAGTAAAGTTGGGACGATGCTTTGTGATCATCACCCGACCGTTATGAATCGGATTGAGTGCTTTGTGATCATCACCCAATAGCCCTTAGAGATGGGTCGATGCTTTGTGACCGTCACCCAATAAGTAATAGAAATGGGGTAGATGTTTTGTGACACTATCCATTAGTTATTAGATAAGGGGGTTGAATGCTTTGTGATCATCATCCCACGGTTAGTAAAGCGGGTTGATGCTTTGTGATCATCACCTGATAGTGACTAGAGACGGGTAAATGCTTGGTGAACGTTACCCAAAATTCATGAGGACGGGTAGGTGCTAGGTGATCTCCACCCGATAGTTAGAAGAATCTAGCTGGTGCTTTGTGATCCTCACTCGGTAGTCACTAAGAACAGGTTGGTACTGTGTGAATTCCACCCGATAGCCATAGAGAGTGAGATGGTGCTGTGTGAACGCCATCCGGCCGTACCTCCGGTAAGATGAGGCCATGATGTTATTAGAAACAGAAATAGAATCAGAAATAGTATAAGGAAAGAATTAAGAGTTATATACGGGGACAGACAGTTAGAGGGTTTACTTACTGAGCATTATTTGTGCTCACCCCGTTATTTTCCTTTGTGGATGCAGGTTCTAGATGATGATGCAGTCAGAGGGGCGTCGGCAAGCGAAGAGGAATAGCTACACTGTTTCCCCTGTTTTGTCTTTTAAACTGCACTTTTGTAAACAGTAATCTTTGTGTATAAAAGACATGTGTATTATTAATGAAAAGAAACTTTGGGCCCAATTTTATATTGTATTTATGCATGCATTGTACTAGTTTTCAGTAGTTGTTACAGTGAACAATTGCCTCAGGGCTGATCCTCATCATGTCAATATGGGACCAAACAAAATAATCCTAGTTCTACTTAAGAAAGTTAATGAGCATTTCTTGGACGTCAAGTCAGAGTTGGGCTCCCACTTGGGTCTTTTAGTCCCAGTGGTCTGGGTGTATCTAGACCTTATCCAACTCTTTTATGGTTGATTGGTTCAGCTCGGCTTAACTCTTCCAACCGAGTAGGACTATAGTTGCTAAAAGGTCCCACGCTTAGCCTTGAAAGCGTTTTAATAACAATCTCGCGAGGCTTTCTAATCACCCTATATCTCTCTTACTCCCTACTTAGTAGCGAACTAGATGGTTTGATGGAAGGTGGAGTGACGGCTCAAATGCCATGAATCCATGGCCGACCAAGGATCACATTTTAAAAGGAAGGGCAATCTAATACCATGAAGGTGGTTTGGAGGTTGCTTCGCCTACATAAACTAGAAGTGTTTTCTCCCCAAGAGTGTATTTTTGCTCCAAGGTAAAGCCAATGAGGAGGGTGGATGGACGATAGATGTTTGTTTCATCAATGCCCATGACTTTGAGTGCATCAAGGAATAAAATGTTGGCCGAGGAGCCGTCATCCACAAGGATCCTCTTAACAAGGATGTTGGCTATTTGGAGGGTGATGACAAGCACATCGTGATGAGGGTTGACAAGGGCCATGGTTTCGTTATCTTCAAACTGGATGTTTGGTTGGTCGGAACTTGTGATGGTGGTTCGGATGAGCAGGCTTCGAGGTTAACTGTGGCTTAAGCATGGCACTTAGTAGAGGAATAAATCACCTCACTTACTTCCGAGCGGCTTGAGATCACGTGACACTGTAATAACTGCTTCCTACAAATATACTCAGAAAAATACACATAATAAAAATACATGTATAGTAACAAAAGTAGTTGGGCCCAAATTTTTCTTGTATTAAAATATATACATTCTTTACATAGTACAAAATCTCATGTACAAAACCATCAAAAATAGTAGACAGTATAGCTATTGCTCCTCGCTTGCCGACATCCATCCAACCGCATCCTCACCTATTTTCTACAAAACATAGAAAACAATGGGGTGAGCACAAACAATGCTCAGTAAGTAAAATCCTCTATTCCTCTATCCCCGTAACTCTTTTCTTAATTCTTTCCTTACGTTACTTTCTTCTGATTTTCTTTCTCTTCTTATTCTTTCTATTCTCTATCTCGGTTTCTCTGTGTTTCACAATTCTTTTCTACTAATTCTCTCTCTCTCTCTCTCTCTCTCTCTTCTTTCTCATGCTCTCTTACTCTTTGTCGATCAGACTCGGTTATGCATGGATTCGGAACGCTTGGCCATGTGAGTGTATTCTCTCTCTCGGGTACTCTCGGGTATAGCCCTCATCCGCATGTATTCTCACGGGCTATACCAATTCTTTCTCTCATGCTCAGGCCGCTCTCTCAATGCGACGTACATGCGGGAATACTCTACCCATCACTCACGGGTTCCCCATTGCACAACCTATTCTATTCTCTTTAGCACCTCTCATTCTTTTATTCTCTCTTTCTCCTTACTCTTAAGTGTTTTATTCTTAGAATTCTATACTCTTTCTCAAGCTATTACACAAATGCAAAATATATGCATGTGGATGACTCATGCTCATTAAATGCACTCATGAAATGCAAATATGCAATGTTGTAAGAATTTAACGTTCCCTACTCATACTCATGCTCTCTTAGGCATTTCATCAAATAATAAGTGTGCATACAAAAACTCTACTTTAATTATAGCTCTACTTCTCTCTTTAACCATCCAAAATGGGAGGAAACTCCCTTATATAATCATAATTCCTATCAAGGAAAAAAAAACCAAAAAAATTAAAAAAAAAAAACTCCAACTTCAACAAAACATCAATCTGTCATCACACATCCAAAAACACTTCTCATAATTTAAACACAACCAACAACCATAAATAAATACACATCTCATCTCAATTTCTTAAAAGCATAATACATACATACATAAAGAAATCTCTACTCAAGTGATTTTTTAAACCTTAACTTAGATTGGATTTACTTACCTTGCGATTGAGTGACTCCACCAGAATCTTTTTTCCTTTGGTAGATAGTCCTCTCTCTCAAACCTTCAACAATAATACTATAAACAACACTTCTATAAATAAATCTCACATATAAAGCAAGAAATCTTACCTTAGGATGCTTTGGCTTAACTCTTTACCAAAAACCACTCAAAAGCCCTCTAAAAGTCCTTCGATAATTGAGTGGGAAGTTGAGAGAAAATGAAGAATGGGAATGGCAGTGGAAGTAGAGAAATGAGGGGTTTACTAAGACTAAACCCTTAATATCTCATTTAACACATATTCTTTCCCATTTTGCCCTTGTTCTTTTTTAGAAATTCCATCTTTGTCCTTTAATTCATTGCAATTACACCCCCAACTCTAATATATTCTTCATGGAATTTTCTTACATTTCACTCCCCACTTTACCTGCTAATTAGGGGTAAAATGGTCACTTTGCCTTAAAGGAAAATTCTCTAGAAACTTTACCAAACATTTCAGCTGGCTCTTCGCCACGGCGAAGACTCTTTCTTCGCCCCGGTGAAAAAACACAGAACCTACACAATTACAAAACGTATGTTGCCGCGGCGAAGTCTGGAACACCAAAATTTTGCCAAGTCTTTACAATTTTCAAGGCAACCACTCAACCAAACCAAAACACTCATTCAACTAAGGGTAAACCAAACAGTGTTAACAACCTGTAAACTCAATTAAGGGCAAATCAATGAACATTTAGGCAATACTACATATTTTAGCTACGTACCTCAAGTGGGCGTTACAGACACATTCCCTCTAGTGTAGGTTCCTTTGGAAGTGGTGTGACTCGATGGTCTTTGTTGGAAAGGGTACTCTTTCCTTTCTCAATTAAGAGGCCTCGAAGGTGCCCCTTCTTTAGTAACTCCACGAGCTCAAGTCAAAGAGCAATGCAATCGGTAATGGTATGGCTGTGGTCGTTATGGAACTGACACCATTTTGTATTGTCTCGCTTGGCCCCAAGGCTTTTTAGTTTGGCTGGCCATCTGACGGTGGTCCACATTTCTTTTATGATGGCCATTACCTCGACCCACTCGATACTCAGGTTGTAGTCAGGGATCCTAATTCGATTGATAGGAATGGGTCCTTTCTCATAGGGTCAAGTCAATTAGCGATCAATTGGGTGCCTAGTGTCAAATGGGCATCTGTTGTCGTTTAGCTCTCCTTGAGTGGCGATCATCATAAGATGAGTATCTGGCTCAGTTCACCTCATCTTCTTCCCACCTTCTCTCAACTAGAGCCCGAGCCAAAACGTCCTCCATTGTAGTACAATTGAACTTGGTGAACTCTTTATAGAGCTCACTATCAGGGAGGAGTCCCTTTCCTGAAGGCGTTAATCGCTGTCTCTTGATTACAATAGGGGATAGAGATCTTCTCCTTATTGAAGTAGCCCAATATTCTTGAAGTGATTCTCCGTGATGCTGATAAACTCTGTAAAGGTCGCCAAAGAGTTTCTCAAGTCTCTTACTAATAGCGAACTATTCGATGAATGTGTCCATAAGTTGAGTGAAGAAGTTTGTGGAGTTGTTAGGAAGGTTGGTATATCATTGGAAGGCTGGTCCCACAAGGTTAGAGTCGAAGCTCTTACACATGCATGCTTCTTGGAGATTGCAAGGGATAGGGCGGTGATCATCCTCTACTTGTAGGAGGCTATGTGGTCATTTGGGTCAATGGTTCCATCATAGAGTTTCATATTGAGAAAGGTAAACTTTTGTAGCATCTCTGTGAGGGTTATGGTGTTGACGTAGGGTGAGTTAGCAAAGCTTTGGGGTTGGCTCTTCTTAAAAGGTGTGGACATGTCGAATATAAGTTGGATCATGGCTTCCATGCATCTCAGATAATCGTTTGGTTAAGGCTTGTTCAAAGGGAGTTTCCATGGGGTGAAGAGGTTTGTGTTTTGTAAGTGGGGGAACACATTTGGGTTGATGTGTATGGTCGAGCCAAGCAGGACCGATTGGTAGGATGGACCAACTATCGAGTGCAAGGGATGTGTTTGCAGGAATGGTAAAGAGCGTGTTTAGTTGGTATTGTTGGAGTAGGATTGTTTGTATGATTGATTCAATGGCTGGGAAGAGGTTGATGGGTTGAGTCTAATTAGTTTGGGTCGGTTCGTCTAGGGAGGTCATGGTAGTAGGAGTTGGAGTTGAATGGAGATGAGATTGGGTTGCTAGGGTTTCATGATCCAGGGTTGTGAACAATTGTCTTGGATGGATAGGGGTGCAAGATGAGGAGGTGTGTTGCTAACTCAATGTCCAATCAAGAGAGTAGAATTGGTTTACCTTGTCTTGGAGGGCTTGGTTTTCTACACGGATGGCGGCATTCTGAGCTTCCGAGGTTTGATACTTGTTATTGCTTTTAGTGCTTCCAATCATGATGGCTGAGTAGACATAGCGAGAATGAACGGAGTAGGTCATTGAAAGACGAATGATTATCAAGGCCTTATGGTGGGCACCAAACTATAGACGATAAAATCTATGGTTGATTCAAAAGGGACAGATCTTGTGTAAAGCAACCACTGACAATCAGATCAACCTGCAAAGACAAAGGAAAGAACATGAAGGTCGAGGGACATTGGTGTGGTGTCTATCGTAAGCACTTCGATGCTTAAGTCAGCACGATTGAAGATATTTTAGTGAGGGCTGAGAGAAGAAAGGGTTTACAGTAAGTGTGGCTAGGGCAAGACAAACACAAAGTGGTCGAAGCACAGCTTTCTAGAGGTTGAGGGCAGTAAAGTTAGTCGAAACTAAGCTTTACGGCGAGAATAGACGACGATTCTTAAGAGTAAGAATTTAGGAGCTAGAGCTATAGGTTGTATGTGAGTCTATAATGAGAGCATGACCTCTATTTATATAGTGAGCCAAGGAGGCTTTTGTCCTAGATAGAACTTTGAGTCTTACTTGGTATAGGAGTTCGAATTAGGAAGGAAGTCTTGTCACTTACTTTTATCAGATTAGAAATACCAATTCATGTAAGATTCGGGATCTTGAATGAATTGGAAAATAAATAGGATTTTGATTCCCATTTTGGGACGAATATGGGCTAATGGGCTAGCGCCTGATTTAGCTTACTTTTGTAGAAAGGCCGAACTCATGGTTCAACCCAAAACGTAAGTTGGCCTAATTCGTAAGGTGGCCTGATTGTAGAGAAACCAACGCGTAAAGTAGCTGAACTCATGGAAGGGACTGACTCTTGGTGTGGTCCAGCTTGTAGAATGGGTTGACCCATAGAATGGACCTTTTTACAAAGTAGGTCATCCCATATGATGGTCAATCCAAAAGATGGATTTAACCATAAGCCCAATCGGAATTGGGCTAAGGCACTGGGTCGTATTTAGCGTGCATTTCATTATTAGGCCTAATAAGGTCCAGTATGATTTTTGGCCTATACAATAACCACATCATCTAAATTAAAGTAGTTTAATTAATTTTACTTATTTTTACACTCTAATCATCACCACTTTAATTTTTTTTTAAAATAAATTAAAATAGCTTGTTTTTTTTACCTTGTCTCCAAATCTACTTTGTTCTATCAACAAACTCTCATTTACTTTTTTGCATTGATCCTATAGAAATCTTTTTCCTTTTGAACGGATGTTGCAAAAATCTCTTTTCCTCTACACCAATATTGTAGAAATCCACTTCCTTTTGAATTGATCTTGTAGGAATATCTTTTCTTAAACCTACCAAGTCAAGAAATTAGAAGAAAGGCAACAATTGTTTTCGGACGATGGGAGACTCAGTCAGAAATTGTCGAATAGATTGTTAATTATTCATCGGTGTACTTATCTAATATAGAAAAAATATGATTTTACATTGACTAACAAATTTATTGCTGAAATAGCTAGCAGACATATTGTTTACGATTAAAACTATAGAAACAATGTTATATTGAAAAAAGAGAGTAAACTACATGTTCTCACCCAAGGTTTAGCGAAATAGCAAGTTTCCACTCTTGGTTTCATTTATTCTAGATTCCCACCCTTAAATTAACATTGTTTCCTTAATTTTGACTGTCCACTGTAGTGAGGCTCATGTTAGCATGCTAACGTATGCTGGTGCTCTTTTAAGCAACGAATGGGCTCATGTTAGCAAGAAACAACTCACGTTAGCATCACCCCAGCTGCCAGATTTTGGTTTTTTTCAACCAATCCCAAACTCTAAAATAACTTCTAAAACCACCATTGGACTCCTCATGACCTCCTTTACAAAATCAATACCCCCACTTGCCGTCATCACTCACTTTTCTGGCCACTCCCACACTTGCCACCTTGCAATTTTGGGCATCTTCTTGGTCGCATTCTATTCAATTAGAGAGAAACTAGCATCATCGGACTACACCAAAAGACTCTCCTTGTGTTGTAGTTTGTGTGGGTATGTTGTCTGGCCATTTCTGACTTTCTGTTCACTGGAAATCAAAGCCCGAAGTCGTGTTCACCACCTGCTTGATAAAAAGCCCAAGTCACTTTTCCAGATTCCCACCCTTAGTTGAACAATCATTGACGATGTTTAATTAAGGGTGGGAATCTAGAATAAATGAAACTAGGGGTGGGAACTTGCAATTTCGCTAAACCTTGGGTGGGAACATGTCGTTTACTCTGAAAAAAAAAATACTTGTAATAGTAATTAAGAGATAAATTCATATTCTAATATGTGAAGAGCTTTACACAAGCAGAGATGGATGCAAATGTAAAAGAAATCGCAGAAAGGGCATTTTTTTTCCTTGATATAGTGTTGTTGATATATATATTTTTTTTCATAGAGAAAGAAAATTTGAAAAGGAGTAGAAACGTCAATAAGAATGGGAATAGAGTGATAATAGATAAAATTAATAAAAGAATAAATTAATTTAATTTAATTTATATGACATGACAAAGCCAACCCAGCTATAACGTAATTTTGTATAAGATTCTTTGTATAAAATTTTGTAAGTGTAGTGTTATTGATACTGATTAGTGATACTTCTGGTGTGGTACCTCACTGATATTTGTGGAATATTCATATTTGTTAAACTTATGAGTTGTGTTTGCACACTGGTTGCCAATCTTATGATTTGGCTTTTTTCCTTTGTCGTGTGTGTGCATATCAGTTTTGCGTGCACACTAGTTGTGAGACTTATGTCTTGGCTTGACTTGTTTTGTTTCGAGTGTGTATGCACAACAGTTTGTGCTTACACTCTCACTTCAGATATTTGTAACCCAACATGAGTTGCATGTCTGATAAAGTTAAAAAAGATATTATTTATCTTTGTCTCTAACTTTTTAGGACTTTTTCACACGTGTCATAGTATCCTTAAGTGGTCCTAGGGAATAAAGTTATCTTTCCTGATTTGTTTTGTGGTCCAAACCAAAAGAATGAATACTTTCCTTATCTAGACAAACATGGGTCAACCTCTTGTTGGCTGACGTAGCACATATGTGTTGAGCAAGAAACCCTACACTATATATCATCTCATCTTGCGTCTTTGAATCTAGCCTTTTGATCTTTTATTTCATTGTACTTTGAAATTTCTTAGAGTATTCTTTCTCTTAAGGTTCATAGGTTCATTTCCATTGTGTGCCAAAACCTTACCATATCATTCATTTACTTGATGGCTCTTGGAATGTGGTTCCTTTGCTGATGCTGCTGCATGGCATCGGTGCTTAAAGCTTGGTGGTTCACAAGTTGTTCCCAGGTGTGTTCCTGGTGTGAAGAAGATCCAAGGAGTTGTTGCACATTAAGGATTCAGAGTGTGGTGTTAAGTGTAAAGTTGAACAGGTAGTTCTTTTTATTGTATCTTAGATTAACTTTGATGTTTATCTTGTTATGTGTTTTTAACTTAGTGGATTGCTCTGATCTGGACAAGGTCACATGGATGTAGGCTAAAAGTAGATTTTAGCTGAACCATGTATATGGCTGTGTTATTTATTTTATGCACTTGTGTTTGATGTGGTTAAATTGGAAATGTCTCAATCAACTTGGTAATACTTCCACTGCACTTAAAATGGGAAACCATACACTAAAGTGAGATAACCAACAACTTACTCTCCCAACAAGTGGTATCAAAGCATGAACTGATAAGTTGCTTCAGTTGATCCTTACCCATTTTGATTGTTCTCGTGTGCGTCTAAGTGGTTTGGTATTTGGACGAAATCTGATCTATGTTGTGCTTTTTTTTTCTTTAGATCTGCTGCGTGTCTGTGTGTGCACTACCGTTTGTTATGTTAGCATCTGTCTAATTGTTTTTCGTCATGAGTTTCTTAATTGAAGGAGGATCTGCTCATAGACCACCTCTGTTAAAAGGACCTAACTATTATACATGGAGACCTAAGATGTATGCTTTTCTTAAGTCCATAGATGAAAGAGTCTGGTCCATAATTGTGAATGGTTGAACAGCCCCGGTTGTTGTTGAAAATGATGTGTCTAGACCTAAACCGTTTGTTGTTTGGACTGTTGATGAGTTAACTCTTGCAAACTATAACTCTAAAGTCATTCATGCTCTTTTCAATGATGTTAATGTAAACTAAATGAAAGTCATAGCTAATTGTGAACTTGCTAAAAATGCTTGGGATAGGTTTCAAGTCAAGAATGAGGGAACTAGTGTCGTTAAAAGAAATAGGCTAAGAAGACTTATCACTGATTTTGAAAATCTAAACATGGATGATGGTGAGATTATAACTGATCTTTATGGTAGAGTTTGTGATATTTCAACTGAATGTTTTGCTTTGGGAAGACCATATACTAATGTTGAACTTGTTAGGTGTAATGCTTTTTTTCTAGCTAGTATACTCGTAAAAATAATCAGTAAAACTTATTAAAAATATGTATATAAACGAGTAATAAAGTATGGGCTCATATTAAATTTTTCTTTCTATACAAATATTACAAAATATACTCAAAATAGCAACTTGACAGTGTAGCCCAACCCTTCCACTGCGTGACGTTCCGAGTGACCGCAACTCACCTATTACCTGCAAAAACATTGAAAACAACGGAGTGAGCACTAATTGCTCAGTAAGTAAACCTGCCATGCTACCCTTCTCTCTCCGTTGCTTAAATCCTGAATTTTCTTTCCTTACAACTCATTTCCAGAGTATTCTCTATTCTTTCTTTGTTCTTCTCTCTGTTCTTTCTCTGTTCTTTCTCATTCTGTCTCTGTTTTGCTCACTGTTTTTCTCTCAATTTTCTAATTTTTCACTACTCACGATAATGAGCATGCTATTATGCATTTTCATGATGCAAATGCACAAATGCATAAATTATGCATTTTCTTTCTATTTTTCTCATTCTGTTTTCACTTTCTTATTCTTTCTTTCTTTCTATTCTTTCTTTTCTTTCTTTCTTTCTTTCTTTCTTTCTTTCTTTCTTTCTATTCTTTCTCTCTTTTCTGTTCTTTCATTCTTTCTTTCTTTCTATTCATTCTTTCTTTCTATTCTTTCTTTCTTTTCCATTCTTTCTTTTCTTGCCGATTAGACTCGGTTGAGGCATGGATTTGGAGCCTTGGCCGTGCAAGTGAATTCTCTAATTTTGGGTATAGTCCTCATCCACACGCACTTCTAACGGACTGTACAATTCTTCTTTCTGAATTCCGAGGCCGCTCACTAAAGGGGCGTACATGTGGGACTATGTCACTCACGGGCTCCTCATCGCAACAACCTTCTCTTCTTTTTATCTTTTTACACTCCTTTAACTAAAATTTCAGATTTGAATATCTTTAATATTCTCATTTCTTTCTATTTTCTCTTTAACATATTTTTAGTGCTTTTTCATGCTCTTATGAAGATGTATGCATATAGATGGTTTCATGCTTATAATTCTTTCTAAATTCACATGTTTAAATGCAAGGATGCCATGTAGCATAAAAATAAGTTTCTCTCTACCATCTACAAACTCATATCAATTCATAAATGAATAAAAATCATGCATACACTTCTCTTGGACATTTCATCAAACATATTGCATGCATAATCAAACTCTAATTTGACTATAATTCTATCTCTTTCTCAAGCCACCAATATTGGGAGTAAAACTCCCTTAAACAATTAGTAAACCTGTCCAAAACAATACACTCCCAAAAAGTCTACTCAACTCTTTCCAACTTCAACCAAACTTCAATTAATCATCATACAACCAAAACCACTTCTCATGGCTAAATTCTATTCATTAATAATCATCAAACTCATCAATAATTCATCAATTTCATCAATAATTCTTAAATTCATAAACATATGCATATATGTAAAATCTCTACACACTTGATTTCTCAAATCATAACTTGGGTGGGATTTACTTACCTTTGATATGAGCAATCCAATCCTTTAAGAATCTTCTTTGATCAAACTCTTTTCTTCTTAAATCCTATGAGCATAAACCATCAAAATTCAACACTTTAAAAATGAAAAATCACTTCTTAGTGCAAAGATCTTACCTAAAGTTGCTTGGGATTGAAAATCCACTCAAAAATACCAAAAACCTATGAATTTCCTTTGAAGAAGAATTGAAGAATTTGAGAGAATATGGAGGTGAAAGTGGCGTGAAAATGGGTAAGAGTGGCTAGGGTTTCACTCTTCAATTTGATATAACATAAAAATATATATGTAGTTTCCCATTTTGCCCTTGCACTTTCTTTAAAATTTCATCTATGTCCCTTAATCAATTACCATAATTCCCTCATTTTTATGACATTCTCCATGAAATTCTATCTCTTTTCACTCCCCACTTTTTCAACTAATTTTGAGTGAAAAGACCATTTTACCCTTAATGCAAGTTTAAAGTATTTTCTTCACATTTTCTCAAATTAACTTTAGCAAAAATCAACTAAAGGTATAAGAGCATGTAATAGCCGCTTTCTACACGAATACTCATAAAACATATACATAATAAAATACATATAAAATAGTATAAAAAGTTGGGCCCAAATTTTTCTTTCATTAAACATATACATTCTTTATACAAAATTCGTATGATGTACAAAACTATCAAAAACAAGGTGGACAGTGTAGCCATTTCCCTTCGCTTGCCAACGCCCATCCGACCGTGTCCTCACCTAGATCCTGCAAAATATAGGAAACAACGGGGTGAGCACTAAAACAATGTTCAGTAAGTAAATCCCTTACTCATCTAACCCCGTAACTCTCTCTAATTATTTCCTTACAAGTCTCATTTACTCTTTCTCTTATACTTCTCTCTGCTTTCTCTTTCTCGTAACTCTTTTCTACTAACTCTCTTTAGTAAGTCACGGCCTCATCTTACCAGAGGCACGGCCGGGACTTGCTCCCGCTCTACGTGACTTCTACTCGTTTTAGTCGATCGAACTCGGTTATGCATGGATTCAGAATCCTCGGCCATGTGAGTGTATAAACTCTCTCTCAGTTACTCTCGGGTATAGCCCTCATCCGCATGCACTCTCACGGGCTACACCACTTCTCTCTCTCATACTCATGCCGCTCTCTCAATGCAGCGTACATGCGGGAATACTCTACCCATAACTCACGGGTTCCCCATCACACAACCTACTCTATTCTCTTTTTCTCTCTTTTCTCTTAATAAAACTTACACTCAAAGTGCTCTACTCTTTTTCTCTAATGCAATTAATGCATATGGATGACTCATGCTCATTAATGCACTCATGAAATGCAATTATGCCATGTAGCAATAATTAAGGTTCTCTACTCTTACTCATGTCTTACTCAAGCATTTCATCATACAACTTATGTGCATATAAAATTCTACTTGCTCTATAACTCTTCTCCCATATCTAATCATCCCAAAATGGGAGAAACTCCCTCAAACTCTCTAAGTTCCTGTCAAAGAAAGACACTCCCAAAGGAGTTGGCTCAAAACTCTCTCCAACTTCCATCAAACTCAACTCAAGCTCAACTCGACATCATAAAACCTCAACTCTTCTCATAGCTCAATTATATTCAACAATAAATATAAATAACCACCCATCTCATCACAATTTCTCAATAAACATAATACATACACATACATTCATAAATCTCTACTCAAAAGAGTTCTTAAATCTCAACTTGGGTTGGATTTACTTACCTTGAGGGTAAATACCTTCTTTAGCACTTTTCCTTCCCCTTGTTGTCTTGTCTTGTCTCTACAACTTTAAACAACAATAACCACATAAGACTTCAATACAACTATAAGAAAACTCACATCTAAGGTCTTATACAACTATAAGCAAACTCACATCTAAAGCAAGAATCATTCCCTTAGGATGCTTTAGATTCAAGCTCTACCAAAATTACCCCAAAAGCTCCCTAAAACTCCTTAGAAATCTTGGAAAATTGAATGGAGGATTGAAAGGAAGTAGAGAATGAGAATGGCGGTGGAAAATGGGTGAAATGAAGGGATAATCCTTTGTGAGCTCAATTTACAAACAAGCATTCCCATTTTACCCTTGCTCTTCCTTGAAAATTCCATCTTTGTACTTTAATTCATTACAAACACACCCCCAACTCCAACACATTCTCTACTAAATTTCCTTACATTTACTTCCCACTTTTCCTGCTAATTAGGGGTAGAATAGTCATTTTCCCATATGGAGAATGAGAATGCTCTAGAAACCTCAAGAAAACTGTTTTGCCGTCCCATCGCCATGGCAAAGCAATTTCCATCGCCCCGACAAAAAATTACATAACCGACATCGTAACACAGAGCTGACGTCGCCGCGGCGAAGACTATTCTTCGTCCTAGCGAAGACTGTACTACCAAGATTCCTCAAATCTCAACCAATTTCAACCAAACCTAACAACATACAAACTCAATTGAAGCTAGATCAATGAACATTTAAGTAATACAACAAATCTTAACTACGTACCTCAAACGGGGCGTTACAATTCTCCCCCCCCCCCCCTCCCCTCTCTAAAAGAATTTTGTCCCCAAAATTTACACGAATAACTTCGGGAATCGATTCTGCATGTCTCGTTCTACCTCCCATGTCGCTTCTTCTACCTTGTGATTCCTCCAAAGGACTTTCACTAGCGGAATACTCTTGTTCCAGAGCTCTTTAATCCTTCGATCTAGAATCTGTACTGGACGTTCCTCATACATGAGGTTCTTTGCTAACTCAATGTCCTCTACACTCAGGATATAGGAGGGATCACTTACATACTTCCGCAGCATCGAGACATGGAAAACATCATGCACCTTGTCCATACTAGGTGGAAATGCCAATCTGTAAGCAACCTTTCCCACTCGTTGCAATATCTCAAATGGACCTATGAATCTCGATGCTAACTTCCCTTTGTTCCCGACGTGCATCACTCGCTTGTAAGGGGAAATTCTCAGAAACACTTTATCACCCACTTGAAATTCCACTTCTTTTCTCTTCAAATCGGCATAACTTTTCTGTCGATCTTGGGCTCGCTTCATTCTTTTTCTAATTAATCTTACATCCTCTATCATCTTCTAAGTTATCTCTGGCCCAAGAGCGGTACTCAACTCATCTTTTTCACCTATCTCATCCCAATGTAGTGGAGACCTGCATCGTCTACCATACAAAGCCTCGTAAGGTGCCATCTTAATTGTAGACTGATAACTATTATTATAGGCGAACTCCACCAAAGGTAACATTTCATGCCATGACATTCTATAATCCATATAGCAAGCTCTCAACATATCCTCAAGCACTTGATTTGTTATCTTTGTTTGGCCATCCGTCTGAGGATGATAAGCAGTACTGAATGCCAAACGGGTACCCAAATTTCTCTATAAACTAGTCCAGAAAGCTGAGACAAATCTTGAATCTCTTTCTGACACTATAATCTTGGGCACACCATGTAACCTGACTATCTTTTTCATGTAGATCTGAGCCAACTGATCCAAGGTGGTACTCTCCTTTACTGGAAGGAAATGGGCGGACTTAGTTAATCTATCCACAATCACCCATATAGCATTATAACCTCTCTGTACTCTAGGAAGACCTATGATAAAATCCATCGAAATGCTCTCCCATTTCCATTCTGGAATACTAAGTGGCTGAAGCAACCCTGACGGCCTTTGGTGTTCTGCTTTCACCTGTTGACACGTAAGACATTTAGCTACAAACTCTGCAATATCTCTCTTCATACCTGGCCACCAGTAGCCTGACTTTACATCTTGATACATCTTGGTTGCTCTAGGATGAGCAGTGTAC